>NC_092179.1:23599363-23764363 GCF_045791955.1 Oncorhynchus clarkii lewisi
GCAGTGTCTATAATTTCCACTACTGTCTACAATGAGCACTTGAAGGCTATCAAGCTGAAGAACACAAATGTGTTGCTGAAGACCTACTCAGGAGAGAGATTGAGCCCATTGGGGGCATTGCAGGTCAGAGTGCGGTATGGGGGGCAAACACAGCAGTTACAGCTGTATGTGGTGCCTGGAACTGGCCCCCCATTATTTGGCAGGGAATGGCTTTCAAAAATAAAGCTGAACTGGTGTGACTTGAAAATGCTCCACACGTTCCAGTCCAAAGAGAATGGCACAGACCAAACACTGGAACACTTGTGGAAGAAATACAACACAGTCTTCAGTGATCAGATGGGAACAGTAAAAGGCTTCACAGCCAAACTTGTACTGCGAGATGACGCAACCCCGAAATTCTGCAAAGCCAGATCTGTTCCATAATCCCTGAGTATCCTGACGAAAGTGGACAGAAGCGAATGGGCCACACCCATAGTTCCTATTGTGAAGAAAGACGGGTCTGTTAGAATGTGTGGGGACTTCAAGGTAACTGTGAATTCAATGTTGCATGTGGACCAATACCCCCTACCACGTCTGGATGACATCTTTGCTGCACTAGCTGGTGGGAAACACTTCAGTAAAATCGATCTGAAACAGGCTTACCTGCAGCTACCGGTTGAAGAGAGCTCCAAACAGTACCTGACAATAAACACACACAAAGGTCTATACAGGTATAACCACCTGGTTTTTGGCATTGCATCGGCCCCAGCCATTTGGCAACGAACTATTGACCAGATTTTGCAAGGAATCCCAGGAACCCAATGTATCCTGGATGACATGATCATAACAGGACACACCGACAAAGAGCACCTGGCTAACCTGGAAGAGGTCCTGAAAAGACTGAAAGAGTATGGTCTACAGGCAAACTTACAGAAGTGTGAGTTCTTCAAAGACAAGATTATCTTCTGTGGACATGAAATTGACTGCAATGGATTGCACAAAACACAGGACAAAATTGAGGCAGTGGTACAGGCACCACGACCACAAAAGATCACAGAAGTGAGATCTTTCACAGGACTGATCAATTACTACAGAAGATTCCTCCCAAACCTTTCAGCAGTACTCCAGCCTCTAAATCAGCCCCTGGAGGACAGATCAGTGTGAAAATGCATTTCTGGAGGCAAAACGGCTCATAACATCTGAACAGGTCCTGATGCATTACGACCCTGAAATGCCAGTGAAGTTGGCTTGTGATGCGTCCCCTTATGGCTTAAGGGCCGTTCTTTCACACACACTGAAAGATGGGTCAGAGAGGCCAGTTGCATTCGCGTCACGAACATTGAATGATGCAGAGAAAAACTATTCACAAATCAACAAAGAAGCACTGGCACTAGTGTGGGGCGCCAAGAAATTCCACCCATACCTATATGGCAAGTGTTTCACACTGGTTACAGATCACCAGCCGTTGCTTTCCATTTTCAGTCCAAAGAAAGGCATTCCGGCAATGACAGCAGCCAGGTTACAGCGATATTCCCTGTTCCTTGCCAGTCATATGTATGACATTGAGTTTAAGCCGTCATCCCTCCACACAAATGCAGATGGATTATCCAGACTGCCATGTACAAGAGAAAGACAAAGGAGGGTGGATGCAGTGGACATGTCCCATACCGCTCAGCTCGAGGCCCTACCGGTCACAAGCACAGTTATCAAACAGGAGACAAGGAAAGATGTGACCTTGTCAAAAGTGTACACCTACACCATGTCAGGATGGCCAGCTACTGGCAGAAAGGAGCTGACTCCGTATTTCCAGCGGAGAAACGAAATTACAACGTACCAAGGATGTTTGATGTGGGGAATGAGAGTCATGATACCCCAGAAATGCCAACATCTAGTATTGCAGCAACTACATGAAGGTCATGTTGGAATTGTCAAAATGAAGCTGCTCGCAAGGAGCCACTTCTGGTGGGCAGGTCTGGACCAACAGATAGAAAATATGGCGAAGAACTGTAGTGGATGTTTGGAAACCCTCCACATGCCTGCTCCTGTCCCAGTCCACCCATGGGAATGGCCCGCAGAGCCATGGCAGAGAATTCATGTGGACGACGCTGGTCCCTTTGAAAAGCACATGTTTCTTTCTATAGTTGATGCCCATTCCAAATGGCCAGAGGTGTTTTGCACTGACTCCTCCACCTCAGCTCAGACGATAGTGTCTCAGAACAACGTTTGCACGCTTTGGTTTGCCGCTGCAGCTGGTAAGTGACAACACGCAAGCATTTGTAAGTGATGAGTTTAAAAGATTCATGTCAGTAAATGGAATCCAACACTCAACCTCAGCTCCGTACCACCCTGCCACCAATGGGCTGGCAGAACGCTTTGTGCAAACCCTAAAGCAAGGACTCCGTGCAGCAAAATGAGACAAAGGGACTTTGCAAACAAAACTGGCCAAGTTCCTGGCCTCCTACCGAAACACCCCACATGCCACGACAAATGAAAGCCAAGCTGCACTGATGTTCGGGAGGCCTCTCCGCACACAGCTGGACATCATGAAGCCAAACAGGCCTAATGAAGTGCTGAACAAACAAGCCAAGATGCTCTCTGGTGGCCGGGAGCGCCATCTCCAAACAGGACAGGAAGTGATGGTGCGAGACTACAGAAGAGGAGGGAAATGGACAAGAGGGACCGTACACACACAAACGGGACCCAGAACTTACCAGGTTCAAGTGAGCCCAGACATAATGTGGCGGCATCACATTAACCAAATGCATTCCACGGAAAACAGCACAACAATCAAGAGAGAACAGACACAGAGAGATCCTGAGAGTGACACACAGGGAACTGTAGAGGACGGAGGGGCAGTAAAAGGACCCCAGGCTGAAAGAAGGGAACGTGTTGATGAAGGTGCTGCTATAGCAGAAGCTATAATGGAACAAGCACACACTGAGGATGTTCAAGAGCCTCCAGACAATCCGATGTGTTAGCAGCAAATGCTGCCGTTAACAGTTCCCATGTGATGTTTTACCTGACTGTCTGTACTGTATATTCAAGGGCGTATTGAAAGCTTTTAAAACATTTTTAACCAGGCACAGTTCAAAGCATGTGAGTGAAATTATAATCTTCACTTAAAGTCCCTGATCTCTTGTTTTTAAATTCAAGTAGCCCCCTAGTGTAGCCTTGAGGACTCCTATCTTTCTGTTCTCACTGTGTGTGTGTGTGTGTGTGTGTAACCTCTATAGATCTGGTTATTTGCCTAGCTTATTTAAAAAGTGAAACTGCCCTCAGCACTGTGTGTGTGTGAGAGAGAGAGGGTGTTTGTGTGTCTGACCTCTATCTGTAAATCCATATGCTTACCTCTTGTCTCCCATTTATTGAGTAAAGTTTGCCTAACAACTTTGAGTGTGTGTGTGTGTGTGTGTGTGTGTGTGTGTGTGTGTGTGTGTGTGTGTGTGTGTGTGTGTGTGTGTGTGTGTGTGTGTGTGTGTGTGTGTGACCTCTGTGAATCCATAATGCTCAGCACGGAGTTTATCTTATTTAAAGAGTGAAGGGGTCTGCAGGACTGGGGAACATTCTGAGATGAATTCAGCACAACCCAGAAACACATTGATTGAGATTGGTTTGGAGTACATTACCACGCAGACTGACAGTAACACGTTCGTCAGTTATTGGGAACATATTTAAATGCTAATTACATCAACATGTTTCACCCACCCCCATACACACCAATCTATATTCATAAGGAGAGATTGTATCTTGCATGGTTGCAACTAGAGGTCGACCGGTTATGATTTTTCAACGGCGATACCGATTATTGGAGGACCAAAAAAGCCGATACCGATTAATCGGCCGATTTATTTATTTATTTATTTATTTATTTATTTATTTGTAATAATGACAATTACAACAATACTGAATGAACACTTATTTTAACTTAATATAATACATCAATAAAATCATTTTAGCCTCAAGTAAATAATGAAACATGTTCAATTTGGTCTAAATAATGCAAAAACAAAGTGTTGGAGAAGAAAGTAAAAGTGCAATATGTGCCATGTAAGAAAGCTAACGTTTCAGTTCCTTGCTCAGAACATGAGAACATATGAAAGCTGGTGGATCCTTTTAACATGAGTCTTCAATATTCCAAAGTAAGAAGTTTTAGGTTGTAGTTATTATAGGAATTATAGGACTATTTCCCTCTATACCATTTGTATTCCATTAACCTTTGACAGTTGGATGTTCTTATAGGCACTTTAGTATTGCCAGTGTAACAGTATAGCTTCCCTCTCCTCGCTCCTCACTGGGCTCAAACCAGCAACACAACGACAACACCCACCATTGAAGCAGCGTTACCCATGCAGAGCAAGGGAAACAACTACTAGAAGGCTCAGAGCGAGTGACGTTTGAAACTCTATTAGCGTGCGCTTACTAGCTAGCCATTTCACTTCGGCTACACCAGCCTCATCTCGGGAGTTGATAGGCTTGAAGTCATAAACAGCGCAATGCTTGACGCACAACGAAGAGCTGCTGGTAAAAGGCACGAAAGTGCTGTTTGAATGAATGTTTACACGTCTGCTTCTGCCTACCATCGCTCAGTCAGATACTTAGATGCTTGTATATTCAGTCAGATTAAATACAACGCATGACACGCTAGATAATATCTAGTCATCAACCATGTGTAGTTAACTAGTGATTATGATTGATTGTTTTTTATAAGATACGTTTAATGCTAGCTAGCAACTTACCTTGGCTTACTGCATTCGCGTAACAGGCAGTCTCCTTGTGGAGTGCAACAAGAGAGAGGCAGGTCGTTATTGCGTTGGACTAGTTAACTGTAATGTTGCAAGATTGGATCCCCCGAGCTGACAAGGTGAAAATCTGTCGTTCTGCCCCTGAACGAGGCAGTTAACCCACCGTTCCTAGGCCGTCATTGAAAGTAAGAATGTGTTCTTAACTGACTTGCCTAGTTAAATAAAGGTATAAATAAATAAATACAAAATTTAATCGGCACATCGGCGCCTAAAAATACAGATTTCCAATTGTTATGAAAACTTGAAATCAGCCCAAATTAATCAGCCATTCCGATTAATCGGTCGACCTCTAGTTGCACCTCATATGTTTACTGATATCCTTGGAAAGGAGAAAGGTCTTGATGTGTAGATAAAGGTAAAGGCCTTAGTGACATACAGCTAAATGGGATGTCTACTTTTGATCAGCGATGCCCTACCAAGAGCCTCTCACTGTTTAATGGGATGGTAGTAAAGGCTTGGTCCAGTCCATGATATCTTGGTGATAGAAAATGATAATACTAACTTAAATCCTACAGTGCAGACATACTGTATGCAGTACGATGCAGTTACAAAGACTTCCCACTTTCCCTCACTCTCTCTGACAGAGTTCTTCCTCTCTCACTTCACTCACTCACTTTCTCGTTCCCTCTCTCAAACCCAAGGTTATACCGTGGTAATTAGTAGCATCGGGGGTAGCTCACTAACGAGTGATTACTTTGCTTATCTCTCGCCGAGTGATTATCGCTTTCTCCCTCTGCTGCCTGCCGCTGACTTCCTCCCTCTGCTGCCTGCCGCTGACTTCCTCCCACTCTGTCCGTCTCTTCTTTGGCTCCCCTTTGCTCTCTCATTCCCAATGATCAATACAATCTAATTACCCAATATTTGTATGCTTGGTAGAGTTCCCTGTGATCCTATATCGCTACCTCTATACAAGCAAATATTATTACACTGAAGCAAAGGGGGGTGAAGCAAGATTTAAAAAAAAGGTTTATTTAGCTTTATTTTCCTTTAGCTGCAGGCTAGCATCTGGTAGAGGTAGGAAGACTGAGGGAGAGGTAGTGAAAGAGAGAGAGAGGCAGAGAAAGATTACGAGAGAGTGAGAGAAAACAGCTGGTGAGGTCTGGGAGTGCTGTGTGTGCAGAAACGGCAGGCAAGCTGCTGACCCAGAAATCTCTCCTTCTTTCACCCAGGACCTATAGCGGAAGCATTGCAGGGAAGGAGAGGGGCTAGCTATACAATGTACTACTTTACTGTAGTGGTTGAATTACCTATAACTGAGGAGGGAATGCAGACTCAAGAGCTTTAAATGCTTAAACACAGACGTGAATCAAATCAAATCAAATGTATTTATATAGCCCTTCGTACATCAGCTGATATCTCAAAGTGCTGTACAGAAACCCAGCCTAAAACCCCAAACAGCAAGCAATGCAGGTGTAGAAGCACGGTGGCTAGGAAAAACTCCCTAGTAAGGCCAAAACCTAGGAAGAAACCTAGAGAGGAACCAGACTATGTGGGGTGGCCAGTCCTCTTCTGGCTGTGCCGGGTGGAGATTATAACAGAACATGGCCAAGATGTTCAAATGTTCATAAATGACCAGCATGGTCCAATAATAATAAGGCAGAACAGTTGAAACTGGAGCAGCAGCACGGCCAGGTGGACTGGGGACAGCAAGGAGTCATCATGTCAGGTAGTCCTGAGGCATGGTCATAGGGCTCAGGTCCTCCGAGAGAGAGAAAGAAAGAGAGAAAGAGAGAATTAGAGAGAGCACACTTAAATTCACACAGGAAACCGAATAGGACAGGAGAAGTACTCCAGATATAACAAACTGACCCTAGCCCCCCGACACAAACTACTGCAGCATAAATACTGGAGGCTGAGACAGGAGGGGTCAGGAGACACTGTGGCCCCATCCGAGGACACCCCCGGACAGGGCCAAAAAGGAAGGATATAACCCCACCCACTTTCCCAAAGCACAGCCCCCACACCACTAGAGGGATATCTTCAACCACCAACTTACCATCCTGAGACAAGGCTGAGTATAGCCCACAAAGATCTCCGCCACGGCACAACCCAAGGGGGGGGGGGGGGGCGCCAACCCAACCCAGACAGGATGATCACATCCGTGACTCAACCCACTCAGGTGACGCACCCCTTCCAGGGACGGTATGAGGGAGCCCCAGTAAGCCAGTGACTCAGCCCCTGTAATAGGGTTAGAGGCAGAGAATCATTGTGGAAAGAGGGGAACCGGCCAGGCAGAGACAGCAAGGGCGGTTCGTTGCTCCAGAGCTTTTCCGTTCACCTTCCCACTCCTGGGCCAGACTACACTCAATCATATGACCCAATGAAGAGATGAGTCTTCAGTAAAGACTTAAAGGTTGAGACCGAGTTTGCGTCTCTGACATGGGTAGGCAGACCGTTCCATAAAAATGGAGCTCTATAGGAGAAACCCTTGCTTAGAAATTCTAGGGACAATTAGGAGGCCTGCGTCTTGTGACCGTAGCGTACGTGTAGGTATGTACGGCAGGACCAAATCAGAGAGATAGGTAAGAGCAAGCCCATGTAATGCTTTGTAGGTTAGCAGTAAAACCTTGAAATCAGCCCTTGCTTTGACAGGAAGCCAGTTTTGGGTAGGCCAGCACTGGAGTAATATGATAAAAATGTTGGGTTCTAGTCAGGATTCTAGCAGCCGTATTTAGCACTAACTGAAGTTTATTTAGTGCTTTATCCGGGTAGCCGGAAAGTAGAGCATTGCAGTAGTCTAACTTAGAAGTGACAAAAGCATTGATGAATTTTTCTGCATCATTTTTGGACAGAAAGTTTCTGATTTTTGCAATGTTACGTAGATGGAAAAAAGCTGTCCTTGAAATGGTCTTGATATGTTCTTCAAAAGAGAGATCAGGGTCCAGAGTAACGCCGAGATCCTTCACAGTTTTATTTGAGACGACTGTACAACCATTAAGATTAATTGTCAGATTCAACAGAAGATCTCTTTGTTTCTTGGGACCTAGAACAAGCATCTCTGTTTTGTCCGAGTTTAAAAGTTGAACGTTTGCAGCCATCCACTTCCTTATGTCTGAAACACATGCTTCTAGCGAGGGCAATTTTGGGGCTTCACCATGTTTCATTGAAATGTACAGCTGTGTGTCATCCGCATAGCAGTGAAAGTTAACATTATGTTTTCGAATGACATCCCCAAGAGGTAAAATATATACTGAAAACATAAGTGGTCCTATTTACAGTTGATTTGTCAGAGGACAAACCATTCACAGAGACAAACTGATATCTTTCCGACAGATAAGCCAGGCCAGAACTTGTCCGTGTAGACCAATTTGGGTTTCCAATCTCTCCAAAAGAATGTGGTGATCGATGGTATCAAAAGCAGCCCTAAGGTCTAGGAGCACGAGGACAGATGCAGACCCTCGGTCTGATGCCATTAAAAGGTAATTTACCACCTTCACAAGTGCAGTCTCAGCGCTATGATGGGGTCTAAAACCAGACTGAAGCATTTCGTATACATTGTTTGTCTTCAGGAAGGATGTGAATTGCTGCGCAACAGCCTTTTCTAAAATTTTTGAGAGGAATGGAAGATTCGATATAGGCCGATGGTTTATTATATTTTCTGGGTCAAGGTTTGGCTTTTTCAAGAGAGGCTTTATTACTGCCACTTTTAGTGAGTTTGGTACACATCCGGTGGATAGAGAGCCGTTTATTATGTTCAACATAGGAGGGCCGAGCACAGGAAGCAGCTCTTTCAGTAGTTTAGTTGGAATAGGGTCCAGTATGCAGCTTGAAGGTTTAGAGGCCATGATTATTTTCATCATTGTGTCAAGAGATATAGTACTAAAACACTTGAGCGTCTCTCTTGATCCTAGGTCCTGGCAGAGTTGTGCAGACTCAGGACAACTGAGCTGTGAAGGAATACGCAGATTTAAAGAGGAGTCCGTAATTTGCTTTCTAATAATCATGATCTTTTCCTCAGTTCATGAATTTATCACTGCTAAAGTGAAAGCCATCCTCTCTTCGGGAATGCTGCTTTTTAGTTAGCTTTGCGACAGTATCAAAAAGGAATTTCGGATTGTTCTTATTTTCCTCAATTAAGTTAGAAAAATAGGATGATCGAGCAGCAGTAAGGGCTCTTTGGTACTGCACGGTACTGTCTTTCCAAGCTAGTCTTAAGACTTCCAGTTTGGTGTGGCGCCATTTCCGTTCCAATTTTCTGGAAGCTTGCTTCAGAGCTCGGGTATTTTCACAGACGTAAGAGCTTTAAACACAGGCTTTAAACACAGACGTAAGAGCTTTAAACACAGGCTTTAAACACGGACGTAAGAGCTTTAAACACAGGCTTTAAACACAGACGTAAGAGCTTTAAACACAGGCTTTAAACACAGACGTAAGAGCTTTAAACACAGGCTTTAAACACAGACGTAAGAGCTTTAAACACAGGCTTTAAACACAGACGTAAGAGCTTTAAACACAGGCTTTAAACACAGACAAGAGCTTTAAATGCAGGCTTTAAACACAGACGTAAGAGCTTTAAACGCAGACCTAAGAGCTTTAAACGCAGACCTAAGAGCTTTAAACGCAGACGTGAGAGCTGTACAGTATTTGTATTGTGTTATCAGAATGGTCCAAAATTGTTTGCTTAGCTTTTACTATTTGATGTTATCACTGGTTCAGAATGTAGGCTGTGCCTCTGTTCCTTTACACAGTAGTTAATTACCTAAGCCAAACCAATACATGAAATGCAGACATTTAAACTGCCTTGTACCAATGTGATGATTGTTTACACAGCTACTCCTGCTTAATATACGTTTGTACAGCACTTACACAGGACTTCAAGTCTACTTCGCACAGAACTTACACCTCAACTCTACTTTGTACAGCACTTACACAGCACCTCAACTCTACTTTGTACAGCACTTACACAGCACCTCAACTCTACTTTGTACAGCACTTACACATCACCTCAACTCTACTTTGTACAGCACTTACAAATCACCTCAACTCTACTTTGTACAGCACTAACACAGCACCTTAACTCTACTTTGTACAGCACTTACACAGCACCTCAACTCTACTTTGTACAGCACTTACACAGCACCTCAACTCTACTTTGTACAGCACTTACACAGCACCTCAACTCTACTTTGTACAGCACTTACACAGCACCTCAACTCTACTTTGAACTTAATTACCCCGCGGAAAAGAGGATGAAACACTGCCTCATACCAGTTCTACAGTAGTTAAGTTAATTCATTATTCAATATTGAATGATTAGTGAATCCAACTTTATTAAATACTTTTGTTATTGCTTTATAGATGTTTACTGTATTTAATAGCATAGATGCAGTTTTCTCAGCAAGTCCTGTTTGATCCATCAACATTAGCTTACAGTAACATTAGCTTACATCAACATTATCTTACAGTAAATGTGTTGTTGTAAGATGTACTGTATTATTCCAGTAGTTAGTATGGCACTGAATGATATTAGTTAATATGATCTACATATTCTGCTTCAGTTCCAATACCTTTTTTTTTGTAGTTCACCTCAACATTGTCAGTGACTGCATAGGAACTGTGACTGCATAGGAACTGTGACTGCATAGGAACTTATCTACACATGCATGACTTTGTCACCGAATCACACTCACAAATGTTTTCAACATTGGGTCATAGAAAAGTGTAATTCTAATGTTGTTTGCCGTTCCCTTGAGGAAACAGAGAGGGTAAGGAAGAAAGACGAGAATCCTATTGAGACATACAAATAAATTAACCCTTGTGTGGTGTTCGGGTCTGTGGGACCCATTTTCAATGTTTACAATGAATCATTTTTCAACCTGAGACTCATTGGCCTTGGCTCATTTTCTGTGAAGAACATGTAAAGAAAAACATGTTCATTGAGTGCACACTGTGCACCCCCATACATATGTACAGTATATTACATCTGTGGTGTTTGGGTCCACTGGACCCAGGGTAATAAAAGTGTGTGTGTGTGTGTGTGTGTGAAAACAAGTAAAAATTAAACAAAAAGGTTTGTTGTGTGCCTTCACTCTGTCCTCCTCCTCCCTGGGCCTGCTGTTTCAGCACAGCACCAAGAACCTGTCTGTGTCCCACTTTTCTCGCACTCTTTACCCTTTGTAGTGTGTGAAACTACACAATGTCTTGCAGGAGCCTGCACAATGTTATTACAATACATTATTACAATACATTATTTTGATACTTTGTAAAAAATGCAGTATTTTCCCACACTCTACCCCAGCCAGTTGCAAATTGGTGGAGGGACACAACAAATAAATAGCTTTGCATGTGTGGCTCCTTACCACAATCAATCAGTATGGCAACAAAATAATCTCTGCTCAGAGGGACTTAGAAATAATTTTTGCAGGGAGAGAAGCTAGCGTGGAAGGAGCATCTTCAACTTTTGCAGATGAAGAATTTTCAGAATATGAAGATCATGTCTCTGTCAATTCGGAGTCTGACAGTGAGTTGGAAGAAGAGGATGAGATTGACCCTAAGGATACAAGCAGTGCCGACGCATGTGGTTACTTATGTACAGAACATAAAGTCTTCTATTGAACTGTTCATCCCAGACACCATCCAGAAAATCATTCTGGACTGCACTAATTTGGAGGGAAGATGTGTTTTTGGAGAGAGATGAAAAGAGATGGACCAAACTCATTTACATGCACACTTTGGAGTTATTTTCCTTGCTGATGTTTTCAGATCCAATGGGGAATCCACAGAATCCCTGTGGGATGCAGAAACTGGCAGAGAACCTTTCAGTGCAACAATGTCTCTGGAAAACTTTATTTCCAGGATTATCCGCTTCGATAAGCGAGACACCAGACCCGCTCGGCGGCAGAGAGACAAGCTAGCTGCAATCAGGTCAGTGTGGGACAAGTGTGTGGACCGCCTTCCCCTGTTTTACAACCATGGGCCCAACATTACTGTTGATGAGCAGGCCGCTGCCTCTTCAGACAGTACAATATAAACCTGCAAAATATGGAATCAAGATCTGGGCAGCCTGTGATGCTGCTTCGTCAAGTGTATACGGGGAAGCCAGATGGAAGAGCCCCTGAGAAGAACCAAGGGATGCAGGTTGTCCTGGATGTGACACAGGGATTCCTGGATGGCCTAAGCTGGGACAGGAGCTCCTCAAGAGGAAGCTGACGATGGTCAGAACAGTAAGAAAAAACAAGCCAAAGCTGCCACCTCAGCTGTTGAATACACAGAACAGGCCTATCAATTCCTCTAAGTTTGTGTTCATGGCCGACACGTCCCTAGTGTACTACGTGCCAAAGAAAGGCAAAAATGTAGTACTAATGAGTACGGTGCATAGGGATGTGAGAATCTGTGGCCAGGAACATAAAAAAACAGAAATCATAATGGATTACAATGCCACAAAAAGAGGGGTGGACAATTTAGACAAGCTGGTGACTGTCTACCGCTTGGACATCAGCTTGGACATCTCTTGGACATCTCAGCGTAGAACACGTTTGTCATCAGGATGGCGTTGAACCCAAATTGGAAAAGAGGGAAGCTCCAGAGGAGAAGGCTCTTTCTCGAGGAGCTGGGAAAGACATTGGTAAGACCTCAAATCCAGAGTCAACATATCTCAAGGACCCCAGCTTCTGCAGCCATCGTGAGGAGGTTTCAGGAGGATGCTGGTGCCCCATCCCCCCAACCCACAGAACCAACAACTCCAATACCGGAAGTAAGTGTGTGTGTGTGTGTGTGTGTGTGTGTGTGTGTGTGTGTGTGTGTGTGTGTGTGTGTGTGTGTGTGTGTGTGTGTGTGTGTGTGTGTGTGTGTGTGTGTGTGTGTGTGTGTGTGTGTGTGTGTGTGTGTGTGTGTGTCTGACCTCCTACCTTGGCCTGTTGTAACTATATATGTGAGTAGGTGAGTGATATGTTAGTCAAATTCCTGAACTAAGTTTTTTCATCATTCTAGATTGCAGCCGGTAGCAACAACAAGAAGCGCTGTGATGTGTGTGTGGACCCAAGAAGGACAGGAAGACACAGTACACATGCATCAAGTGCAAGAAATACATTTGCAGAGTAAAACTCTGTCCCTCATGTGGTGTGTAGACCGGCCTTAATTTGTGTTCAATGGGGCTCATTTTGTCACGCCCTGATTTGTTTCACCTGTCCTTGTGCTTGTCTCCAGCCCCTTCCGGTGTCTCCCATCTTCCCTACTTATCTCCTGGGTATTTATACCTGTGTTTTCTGTCTGTCGTTGTTGTGTTACAGCCTGCATTTTGTAGCTGGCCTACACACCCTATAATGTCAAAGTGAAATTATGTTTTTAGGACAAATTCATGAAAAATTAAAAGCTGAAATGTCAATAAGTATTCAACCCCTTTGTAATGGCAAGCCTATATAAGTTCAGGAGTAAGAATTTGCTTAACAAGTCACATAATAAGTTGCATGGATTCTCTGTGTGCAATAATAGTGTTTAACATGATTTTAGAATGACTACCTCATCTCTGTAACCCACATATGTAATTATCTGTAAGGTCCCTTAGTTGAATTTCAATGAATTTCAAACAAAGATTCAAATGACAAAGACCAGGGCGGTTTTCCAATGCCTCGCAAAGAAAGGCATCTGTTGGCAGACATTGAATATCCCGTTGAGCATGGTGAAGTTATTAATTACACTTTGGATGGTGTAGCAATACACCCAGTCACTACAAAGATACAGATGTCCTTCCTAACTCAGTTGCTGGAGAGGAAGGAAACCGCTCAGGGATTTCACCATGAGGCCAATGGTTGGTTTAAAACAGTTACAGAGTGTAATGGCTGTTGATAGGAGAAAACTGAGGATGAATCAACAACATTGTAGTTACTCCACAATACTAACCTATATAACAGAGTGAAAAGAAGGAAGCCTGTACAGAATACAAATATTCCAAAACATGCATCCTGTTTGCAACAAGGCACTAAATTAATACTGCAAAATATGTGGCAAAACAATTCACTTTTTGTCCTGAATACAAAGTGTTGTGTTTGGGGCAAATCCAATACAACATATTCCTGAATACCACTCTCCAAATATAGTGGTGGCTGCATCATGTTATGGGTCTTTTTTATTTATTTTTAACTATGCAAGTCAGTTAAGAACAAATTCTTATTTACAATGACAGCCTACCAACAAACAGTGTTAACTGCCTTGTTCAGGGGAAGAAAGACAGATAGTTACCTTGGGGATTCGATCCAGCAACCTTTCGGTTACTGGCCCAACGCTCTAACCACCAGGCTACCTGCCACTTGTAATAGTAAAGGACTGGAGAGTTCTTCAGGATAAAAATAAACGGAAAGCTAAGCACACCCAAAATCATAGCTAGTTGAGTCTGCTTTTCACCAGACACCGGGAGATGAATTCACCATTCAGCAGGACAATAACCTGAAACACAAGGCCAAATATACACTGGAGTTGTTTACCAAGAAGACGTGAATGTTCCTGAGTGTCTGAGTTAGTTTTGATTTGATTCTACTTGAGAATCTATGGCAAGACATGAAATTGGTTGTCTAAATGATCAACATCGAATTTGATGTTGCACAATCCAGTTGTGGAAAGCTCTTAGAGACTTACCCAGAAAGACTCACAGCTGTTATCGCTGCCAAAGGTGCTTTTACAAATTATTGACTCGGGGGTATGAATACTTACATAAATGAGATATTTCTGTATTTAATTAGCAATTTGCAAAAATTTCAAAAATATGTTTTCAATTTGTCATTCAGAGTTATTGTGTGTAGATGGGTGAGAAAACCCCCCAGATTTAATCAATTTTGAATGCAAACTATAACACATACAGAATGTGGAATAAGTCAAGGGGTATGAATTCTTTCTGAAGGCGCTGTATATTTGCAAACAGTCACACTTAAACACTCCTGCAGCTCATTTCCATGGCAACACAGTCACAGTCCATGGTCGCTGTGGTTGGTCTCTGCACATGGTCCCCCCCCCATTTCTCTCTCTCTCTCTCTCTCTCTCTCTCACTCTCTCTCTCTCTCTCTCTCTCTCCATTTGAGTGTTTTTACTCTATATCTCTCTTCTTGTCACTCCCTGCATCTGTGGACTTCGCCCTATTCCTTAAATTCCTTCCCTCTTCTGCTTCTTCCCTCTGTATCTCTCGTCTGGTGTATTGCTGTTCCTGCATTCACACGTCTCTCCCTCTCTGCGTCTTTTGTCCTGTCACTCTCAGCTCAATCCTTGTGTGCACTGGGAACACGTTGCATCTCAGTAGAAGTCCATACCAAGCATGACTCACAATCTCCTCTCTCTCTCTCTCCCTCTCTCTCTCGCCCTCTCTCTCTCTCTCCCCTTGATCTCGCTCTCTCTTTCTCTCTCTCTCTCTCTCTCTCTCTCCCCCTTGATCTCTCTCTCTCTCCCCTTGATCTCTCTCTCGCTCTCTCTCTGTCTCCTCATATACTGTACCTCTCCACTGTTCCCTTCACCAGCTATCTCCCCTATTTTTTCCTCTCCTCTCTTTTCTCTCTCTCTTCTTACCTCCCTCTCTCCCCAACAACTGTCTCCCACTTTTCCTCCTCCTCTATTTACTTCTCCTTTCTCTTTTCGTCTCTCATACTCTCACTCCTTTCTCTTTTCATCTCTCACCCCTTTCTCTTTTCATCTCTCACTCCTTTCTCTTTTCATCTCTCACTCCTTTCTCTTTTCATCTCACTCCTTTCTCTTTTCATCTCTCATCCTCTCACTCCTTTCTCTTTTCATCTCTCATCCTCTCACCCCTTTCTCTTTTCATCTCTCATCCTCTCACTCCTTTCTCTTTTCATCTCTCATCCTCTCACTCCTTTCTCTTTTCATCTCTCATCCTCTCATTCCTTTCTCTTTTCATCTCTCACTCCTTTCTCTTTTCATCTCACTCCCTTCTCTTTTCATCTCTCATCCTCTCACTCCTTTCTCTTTTCATCTCTCATCCTCTCACTCCTTTCTATTTTCATCGCTCACTCCTTTCTCTTCATCTCTCACTCCTGTCTCTTCATCTCTCACTCCTTTCTCTTTTCATCTCTCACTCCTTTCTCTTTTCATCTCTCATTATCTCACTCCTTTCTCTTTTCATCTCTCACTCCTTTCTCTTCATCTCTCACTCCTTTCTCTTCATCTCTCACTCCTTTCTCTTCATCTCTCACTCCTTTCTCTTCATCTCTCACTCCTTTCTCTTTTCATCTCTCACTCCTTTCTCTTTTCATCTCTCACTCCCTTCTCTTTTCATCTCTCATCCTCTCACTCCTTTCTCTTTTCATCTCTCACTCCTTTCTCTTCATCTCTCACTCCCTTCTCTTCATCCCTCACTCCTTTCTCTTCATCTCTCACTCCTCTCTCTTCATCTCTCACTCCTTTCTCTTCATCTCTCACTCCTTTCTCTTCATCTCTCACTCCTCTCTCTTCATCTCTCACTCCTTTCTCTTCATCTCTCACTCCTTTCTCTTCATCTCTCACTCCTTTCTCTTCATCTCTCACTCCTTTCTTTTCATCTCTCACTCCTTTCTCTTTTCATCTATCTTCCTCTCTGTCTCCCCCTTTCCCCTCCCTCCTCGCTAGGTAAGCATAACTATTTCTGGAGTGCCGTCTGAAAGATTCAGTCTGTCACCAGAATCATTTCAATGCTAATTTCCCTGGCATCTGTGATAAGTAAATTCACTCTGGCAAACACATTGTCATCAGCTTCTGAGGATTGGATTTTTCTCTCCTCTCCTCCATAGCTTGTGCATAATGATCTGAAGCGAGGCGGGTTTGATGAACACATGCACATACACAAACACACTCACATACACAAACACACACATAAGAGTTTAGCGGGTTGGTTTGATGAACAAACAACAAACAGTGAGCACACACCCACTGTCTCTCTCTATCTCGCTCTCTCTCTCCATCTCTGTCTCTCTCTCTCTCTCTCTCTCTCTCTCTCCATCTCTCTCTCTCTCTCTTCTATCTCTCTCTCTCTCTCTCTCTCTCATCTCTGTCTCTCTCTCTCTCTCTCTCTCTCTCTCTCTCTCTCTCTCTCTCTCTCTCTCTCTCTCTCTCTCTCTCTCTCTCTCTCTCTCTCTCTCTCTCCATCTCTCTCTCTCTCTCTCTCTCTCTCTCTCTCTCTCTCTCTCTCTCTCTCTCTCTCTCTCTCTATCTCTCTCTCTCTCTCTCTACAGTCTTGTACAGCTAACCTTGTGGGGACACACAATTCAGTCCCATTCAAAATCCTATTTTCCCTAACCTTAACCCAAAAACCTAACTTTAACACTAAACCTAACCCTAGCTCCTAACCCTAAAACTAACCCTCGCTCCTAACCCTAAAATTAACCCTTTAACCTTAACCCCAAACCCCTTAGAATAACATTTGACCTAGTGGGGACTAATATATATACAGTGCCTTGCGAAAGTATTCGGCCCCCTTGAACTTTGCGACCTTTTGCCACATTTCAGGCTTCAAACATAAAGATATAAAACTGTATTTTTTTGTGAAGAATCAACAACAAGTGGGACACAATCATGAAGTGGAACGACATTTATTGGATATTTCAAACTTTTTTAACAAATCAAAAACTGAAAAATTGGGCGTGCAAATTTATTCAGCCCCCTTAAGTTAATACTTTGTAGCGACACCTTTTGCTGCGATTACAGCTGTAAGTCGCTTGGGGTATGTCTCTATCAGTTTTGCACATCGAGAGACTGAAATGTTTTCCCATTCCTCCTTGCAAAACAGCTCGAGCTCAGTGAGGTTGGATGGAGAGCATTTGTGAACAGCAGTTTTCAGTTTGACAGTGGGGATGGTGTGTTCATGGTGATGAGCTGTGTTGCTTTTACGCCAAACATAACGTTTTGCATTGTTGCCAAAAAGTTCAATTTTGGTTTCATCTGACCAGAGCACCTTCTTCCACATGTTTGGTGTGTCACCCAGGTGGCTTGTGGCAAACTTTAAACAACACTTTTTATGGATATCTTTTAGAAATGGCTTTCTTCTTGCCACTCTGCCATAAAGGCCAGATTTGTGCAATATACGACTGATTGTTGTCCTATGGACAGAGTCTCCCACTTCAGCTGTAGATCTCTGCAGTTCATCCAGAGTGATCATGGGCCTCTTGGCTGCATCTCTGATCAGTCTTCTCCTTGTATGAGCTGAAAGTTTAGAGGGACGGCCAGGTCTTGGTAGATTTGCATTGGTCTGATACTCCTTCCATTTCAATATTATCGCTTGCACAGTGCTCCTTGGGATGTTTAAAGCTTGGGAAATCTTTTTGTATCCAAATCCGGCTTCACAACAGTATCTCGGACCTGCCTGGTGTGTTCCTTGTTCTTCATGATGCTCTCTGCGCTTTTAACGGACCTCTGAGACTATCACAGTGCAGGTGCATTTATACGGAGACTTGATTACACACAGGTGGATTGTATTTATCATCATTTGTCATTTAGGTCAACATTGGATCATTCAGAGATCCTCACTGAACTTCTGGAGAGAGTTTGCTGCACTGAAAGTAAAGGGGCTGAATAATTTTGCACGCCCAATTTTTCAGTTTTTGATTTGTTAAAAAAGTTTGAAATATCCAATAAATGTCGTTCCACCTCATGATTGTGTCCCACTTGTTGTTGATTCTTCACAAAAAAATACAGTTTTATATCTTTATGTTTGAAGCCTGAAATGTGGCAAAAGGTCGCAAAGTTCAAGGGGGCCGAATACTTTCGCAAGGCACTGTATATATATATATATATATATATGTATATATATATATTTATTATTCTTGTGCAGACACACGAACACACACACACACACACACACACACACACACACACACACACACACACACACACACACACACACACATAGTGGGCAGAGGATGAAAGTCATGCTAATACATGTGTGACACAGCTGTCATTTAACACAGCCTGCTGCATAATGTAGAATTGCCTTTCTATCGTGATTCATGAAATACATTTCTATTACGACACAGCCGTTTATACACACCCACTTTAGGCAGTGATGATTTTATGTGTCACGGCTTGGCTCACTGGAGTGTGTTATGACTGTTCAGAGAGAACCCTTCACTGGAGAGTGTTAGATCTGTTCAGAAGGAACCCTTCACTGGAGTGTGTTAGGGCTGTTCAGAGAGAACCCTTCACTGGAGTGTGTTATGGCTGTTCAGAGGGAACCCTTCACTGGAGTGTGTTAGGGCTGTTCAGAGAGAACCCTTCACTGGAGTGTGTTAGGGCTGTTCAGAGGGAACCCTTCACTGGAGTGTGTTGTGCTGTTCAGAGGGAACCCTTCACTGGAGTGTGTTAGAGCTGTTCAGAGAGAACCCTTCACTAGAGTGTGTTGTGCTGTTCAGAGGGAACCCTTCACTGGAGTGTGTTGTGCTGTTCAGAGAGAACCCTTCACTGGATTGTGTTAGGGCTGTTCAGAGAGAACCCTTCACTGGAGTGTGTTAGGGCTGTTCAGAGAGAACCCTTCACTGGAGTGTGTTAGGGCTGTTCAGAGAGAACCCTTCACTGGAGTGTGTTATGGCTGTTCAGAGAGAACCCTTCACTGGAGTGTGTTGTGCTGTTCAGAGGGAACCCTTCACTGGAGTGTGTTAGGGCTGTTCAGAGAGAACCCTTCACTGGAGTGTGTTAGGGCTGTTCAGAGAGAACCCTTCACTGGAGTGTGTTAGGGCTGTTCAGAGAGAACCCTTCACTGGAGTGTGTTAGGGCTGTTCAGAGAGAACCCTTCACTGGAGTGTGTTGTGCTGTTCAGAGAGAACCCTTCACTGGAGTGTGTTGTGTTGTTCAGAGAGAACCCTTCACTGGAGCGTGTTAGTGCTGTTCAGAGAGAACCCTTCACTGGAGTGTGTTAGTGCTGTTCAGAGAGAACCCTTCACTGGAGTGTGTTGTGTTGTTCAGAGAGAACCCTTCACTGGAGTGTGTTGTGTTGTTCAGAGAGAACCCTTCACTGGAGTGTGTTAGAGCTGTTCAGAGAGAACCCTTCACTGGAGTGTGTTGTGCTGTTCAGAGAGAACCCTTCACTGGAGTGTGTTAGGGCTGTTCAGAGAGAACCCTTCACTGGAGTTCAGTCTTTTGGAGGAGAGTGAACAAACACTCCATATCACACACTGTTGTGTGTTTTGCAGAAAAGGGCACCTACTGGTGTGTAAGACGACACAGGTACATACTAGTGTGCATGAGCGCGCTCACAACCACATGTGCACGCAGACACACTTTCTTTGACTGTATTATGGATTAAGGAAGGCTGAAGTCTAGTGGACTTTAACAGGGTGACTGAGTGCAAGGGTCAGAGTGCTCATGAGGACATGCCTGCCTGGACACACACCATTACACTGTTAACAGAGTTCACAGATGTGCTTCTACATCTGCATGGCTTGCTGTTTGGGGTTTTAGGCTTGGTTTTTGCATAAGCACTTTGTGACATCTGCTGATGAAGAAAGGGCTTTATAAATATATTGTATTTGATTTGAAATGTACCCTTTGACAGTGCATGCTTTCATCACATGCTGAGGGCTGAAGAGCCAAGTAACCACGGGTGGGAGAATGAGAGCAACAGAGACAGAGACAGAGACAGAGACAGAGACAGAGAGAGAGAGAGAGAGAGAGGGGAGGGAGAGAGGGAGGGAGGGAGAGAGAGAGGGAGAGAGGGAGAGAGGGAGAGAGGGAGAGAGGGAGAGAGAGAGAGAGAGAGAGAGCGAGAGACTGTCATAGAAAATAATCGATGTGTTTGACAGAAATGGCAGAAATTAATCAGTGAAGCAGGCTGGTGTACAAGATGGAGATGACTGCCACACGGTCAATACAGTGGACCGTCATCTTGAAGAGAGCAGAACTGAGAATAGCACTTCCACTCAGGACACACCTGACACAAGTACATGGTTACACGTTGTGCATTTATATGGCTAAAGTCTAGGAAAGCATGCACACGCATGCATGCAGACAAGTGTACACACACACTCCCACTCCCTGGCCAACCAAAACACCTGTCCTCCTGCCTTGCCTTTCTTCTCCACTGCGTCTCCAAGGTTACCCCGGCTCAGCGCCGGGCACCTCTCTTGCTTTAATTTGTTCATCAACACAAATTAATTACACATCAGTGTGGATTGCTTATGTCAGCTGGAAATAAGTCGACTGGTTCTACCAGTGGCGCGCTGGGGATTTTTCTCCAACACGCCAGTCGGCTTAATTTGAAACTTTTTTGACAAGATCTGGGTGGGTGAAAAGCGTTGTCTCTGTTAAGTTGGCGCTGTGTACTTTGGTTGCGTTGCTCGTCCTTTTATTGCTCTCTCCCTCAGACACACACTCTCTCTATTTCATTAGCTCTCTCTCTCACTCTATTTCATTAGCTCTCTCTCTCTCTCTATTTCATTAGTGCTCTCTTTCTCTCTCTCTCTCTCTCTCTATTTCATTAGCTCTCTCTCTCTCTCTCTCTCTCTACCTCTCTCTCTCTCTCTACCTCTCTCTCTCTCTCTCTACCTCTCTCTCTCTCTCTCTCTCTCTCTCTCTCTCGCTCTCTCTCTCCGTGACCAGTTTTTTTTTTTAGCAGTGCCCTTCAGCCCTTCAACCCTTTTAGCTTTGCTCCTCTCTCCCTTGACTATCTGGTGTGTGTGTGTCCTCTTAACATTGGTCTCCCTGGCTAAAGTACTATGAGGCAGCAGGATACCACTTTAGGCTGGATACGACTGCAGGCTCTCAGTGCCATGCATCATCATTGTCAAGAGTCCTGAGTGAGTTTACAGTACATTGCCAATGCACAGGAAGACAGACAGACAGACAGACAGACAGACAGACAGACAGACAGACAGACAGACAGACAGACAGACAGACAGACAGACAGACAGACAGACAGACAAGATGGATGGAAAGCAAATTGCTGTCAAAGGCAAATAAAGTCATCTATTGTACTTCCAACAATGTGTATGCAGGTTGCTTAGGATTCAAACCTTCTCAAACAGCCTAATTCAGATTCTTAGAGGAGGTGCTTCCACAATAATGTGAATATTGGATTCTTCACACATCTAATCCCATTTCATTCCTTTTTCAAACTTATTTTTAATTATAGGAAAACAAGCTTTTTTATACTTTTATACTCTTTTATACTTACAAGACCATCATGCTTGATTGATTGAGCTGTTTTGTCTTGCAGTAATGTGGTGCCTGCCTGTATTTCCTTAAACCTTTATTTTAGCAATACTTATCACTTTCTTTGGTCAGTAGGTGTCCAACATAACAACAGGTGGTTGTGTGTTGGACACAGTCACTCATATATAGAGGTCTATAGATATATAGAGGTCTATAGGTCTATAGAGCCTGTTTTCATTCCTGATCTATATAACCGTTAGCTTACCTGTATAATATTGACCAGCTCAGAAACACTTCTTTTGCCAACATGGTCCTGTTATATCAATGGGCAGTTCATTACCTCTGTCAGATGAATATGTAGCTTAAAGTCATGTGTGTATTTGTATTTATTTTACTGTAAAGATGGTGACGCTGCAATTATACACATATACAATAGGCCTATATATAAAAATACATTTGTCCTAATGATATACAGTTGAAGTCGGAGGTTTACATACACCTTAGCCAAATATATTTAAACTCAGTTTTTCACAATTCCTGACATTTAATCCTAGTAACAATTCCCTGTCTTATGTCAGTTAGGATCACCAATTTATTTTAAAAATGTGAAATGTCAGAATAATATTAGAGAGAATGATTTATTTCAGCTTTTATTTCTTTCATCACATTCCCAGTGGGTCAGAAGTTTACATACACTCAAGTAGTATTTGGTAGCATTGCCTTCAAATTATTTTCCTTGGGTCAAACATTTCGGGTATCCTTCCACAAGCTTCCCACAGTAAGTTGGGTGTATTTTGGCCCATTCCTCCTGACAGAGCTGGTATAACTGAGTCAGGTTTGTAGGCCTCCTTGCTCGCACAGGCTTTTTCAGTTCTGCCCACACATTTTCTATGGGATTGAGGTCAGGGCTTTGTAATGGCCACTCCAATACCTTGACTTTGTTGTCCTTAAGCCATTTTGCCACAACTTTGGAAGTTTGCTTGGGGTCATTGTCCATTTGGAACACCCATTTGCGATCAAGCTTTAACTTCCTGACTGATGTCTGAGATGTTGCTTCAATATATCCGCATCATTTTCCTTCCTCATGAAGCCATCTATTTTGTGAAGTGCACCAGTCTCTCCTGCAGCAAAGCACCCCACAACATGATGCTGCCACCCCCATGCTTCACGGTTGGGATGGTGTTCTTCAGCTTGCAAGCCTCCCCCCTTTTCCTCCAAACATAACAATGGTCATTATGGCCAAAAAGTTATATTTTTGTTTCATCAGACCAGAGGACATTTCTCCAAAAAGTGAGATCTTTAACCCCATGTGCAGTTACAAACCGTAGACTGGCATTATCTGGCAGTTTTGGAGCAGTGGCTTCTACCTTGCTGTGTGGCCTTTCAGGTTCTGTCAGTATAGGACTCGTACCTGTTTCCTCCAGCATCTTCACAAGGTCCTTTGCTGTTATTCCGGGAATGATTGAGCACTTTTCGCACCAAAGTGTGTTCATCGCTAGGAAACAGAACGCGTCTCCTTCCTGAGCGGGATGACGGCTGTGTGGTCCCATAGTGTTTATACTTTCGTGCTGTTGTTTGTGCAGGTGAACGTGGTACCTTCAGGCGTTTGGAAATTGCTCCCAAGGATTATCCAGACTTGTGGAGGTCTTGGCTGATTTATTTTGATTTTCCTATGATGTCAAGCAAAGAGGCACTGAGTTTGAAGGTAGGCCTTAAAATACATCCACAGGTACACCTCCAATTGACTCAAATGATGTAAATTCAGAAGTTTCTAAAGCCATGACATAATTTTCTGGAATTTTCCAAGCTGTTTATAGGCACAGTCAACTTAGTGTATGTAAACTTCTGACCCACTGGAATTGTGATACAGTGAATTGTAAGTGAAATAATCTGTCTGTAAACAATTGTCGGGAAAAACGACTAGTGTCATGCACAAAGTAGATGTTCTAACCGACTTGCCAAAACTATAGTTTGTTAACAAGACATTTGTGGAGTGGTTGAAAAACGAGTTTTAATAAGTGTATGTAAACTTCCAACTTCAACTGTATAGGCTTTATATACAGTTGAAGTCTGAAGTTTACATACACTGTTCGTCAAACATCTCATTCCAAAATCATTGGCATTAATATGGACTTGGTCCCCCCTTTGCTGCTATAACAGTCTCCACTCTTCTGGGAAGGCTTTCTAATAGATGCTGGAACATTGCTACGAGGACTTGCTTCCATTCAGCCACAAGAGCATTAGTGAGGTTGGGCACTGATGTTGGGCGATTAGGGCTGGGTCATAGTCGGCATTCCAATTCATCCCAAAGGAGTTTTATTAGGTTGAGGGCTGGGCTCTGTGCAGGCCAGTCAAGTTCTTCCACACCTATCTCGATAAACCATTTCTGTATGTACCTCGCTGTGTGCACGAGGGCATAGTCCTGCCGAAAGAGAAAAGTGCCTTCCCCAAACTGTTGCCACAACGTTGGAAGCATAGCAATGCTCAGAATGTCATTGTTTACTGTAGCAGTAAGATTTTCCTTCACTGGAACTAAGGGGCCGAAACCATGAAAAACAGCCCCAGACCATTATTCCTCCTCAACCAAACTTTACAGTTGGCACTATGCATTAGGGCAGGTAGCGTTCTCCTGGCATCCGCCAAACCCAAATTCATCCTTCGGACCGCCAGGTGGTGAATCGTGATCACTCCAGTGAACGTGTTTCCACTTCTCCTGAGTCCAATGGCGCGAGCTTTACACCACTCCAGCCAACTGTTCCCATTGCGAATGGTGATCTTAGGCTTGTGTGCGGCTGCTCGGCCATGGAAACCCATTTCATGAAACTCCCGACGAACAATTATTGTGCTAACGTTGCTTCCAGAGGCAGTTTGGAACTCGGTAGTGAGTGTTACAACCGAAGACAGACGATTTTTACGCACTACGCGCTTCAGCACTTTGTGGTCCCGTTCTGTGAGCTTGTGTGGCCTACCACTTTGTGGCTGAGCTGTTGTTGCTCCTAGACGTTTCTAGAAATTTGACGAACTGACTTGTTGGAAAGGTGGCATCCTATGACGGTGCCACATTGAAAGTCACTGAGCTCTTCAGTATGGCTATTTTACTGCCAATGTTCATCTATGGAGATTGCATGGCTGTGTGCTCGATTTTATACACCAACGGGTGTGGCTGAAATAGCTGAATCCACTAATTTGAAGGGATGGCCACATACTTTTGTATATATAGTGTAGAGTGGCAATAAAAAGTATGTGAACCCTTTGGAATTACCTGGATTTCTGCATAAATTGGTCATCAAATTTGATTCGCTCTTCATCTTCACAACAATAGACAAACATAGTGTGCTTAAACTAATAACACACAAATTATCGTATTTTTCTTATCTATATTGAATACATCATTTAAACATTCACAGTGTAGGTTGGAAAAAGTATGTGAACCCCTAGTCTAATGACTTCTCCAAATGCTAATTGGAGTCAGAAGCTAACCTGGAGTACAATCAATGAGATGAGATTGGAGATGTTGGTTAGCACTGCCTTGCCCTATAAAAACACTCACAAAATTTGAGTTTGCTATTCATAAGAAGCATTGCCTGATGTGAACCATGCCTCGAACAAAAGAGATCTCAGACGACCTAAGATTAAGAATTGTTGACTTGCATAAAGCTGGAAAGGGTTACCAAAGTATCTCTAAAAGCCTTGATGTTCATCAGTCCACGGTAAGACAAATAGTCTATAAATGGAGAAATTTCAGCACTGTTGCTACTCTCCCTAGAAGTGGCCGTCCTGCAAAGATGACTGCAAGAGCACAGCAAAGAATGCTCAATGAGGTTAAGAAGAATCCTAGAGTATCAGCTAAAGACTTACAGAAATGGAACATGCATGGAACATGCTAACATCTCTGTTGACGAGTCTACGATACGTAAAACACTAAACAAGAATGGTGTTCATGGGAGGACACCACAGATGAAGCCACTGCTGTCCAGAAAAACATTGATGCAAGTCTGAAGTTTGCAAAAGTTAACATGGATGTTCCACAGCGCTACTGGCACAATATTCTGTGGACAGAGGAAACTACAGTTGAGTTGTTTGGAAGGAAC
The DNA here is from genome assembly GCF_045791955.1 of Oncorhynchus clarkii lewisi. Lineage (NCBI taxonomy): Eukaryota > Metazoa > Chordata > Actinopteri > Salmoniformes > Salmonidae > Oncorhynchus > Oncorhynchus clarkii. The sequence continues at coordinate 23,625,285 of NC_092179.1, forward strand.
ACATAACAATATGTATGGAGAAAAAATGGCACAGCACACCAACATCAAAACCTTATCCCAACTGTAAAGTATGGTGTAGGGAGCATCATAGTTTGGGGCTGCTTTGCTGCCTTAGGGCCTGGACAGCTTGCTATCATCGACGGAAAAATGTATTCCCAAGTTTATCAAGACATTTTGCAGGAGAATGTTAGGCTATCTGTCAATTGAAGCTCAACAGAAGTTGGGTGATGCAACAGGAAACGACCCAAAACATAGAAGTAAATCAACAACAGAATGGCTTCTACGCCTTCTGGAGTGGCCTAGTCAGAGTCCTGACCTCAACCTGATTGAGATGCTGTGACATGACCTCAAGAGAGCGATTCACACCAGACATTCCAAGAATATTGCTGAACTGAAACAGGTTTGTAAAGAGGAACGGTCCAAAATTCAACAGAAGAAATTTAAAAGCACGGGGAAGCACAGCCGCGAGCTGCCCACTGACACGAGCCTACCAGACGAGCTAAATCACTATGCTCTCTTCGAGAGGCATGCATGAGAGCTGAGGCACTGAGGCATGCATGAGAGCATCAATTGTTCCGGACGACTGTGTGATCACGCTCTCCGTAGCCGACATGAGCAAGACCTTTAAACAGGTCAACATATACAAGGCTGCGGGGCCAGATGGATAACCAGGACGTGTGCTCCGTGCATGTGCTGACCAACTGGCAGGTGTCTTCACTGACATTTTTAACATGTCCCTGATTGAGTCTGTAATACCAACATGTTTCAATCAGACCACCATAGTCTCTGTGCCCAAGAAAACAACCTGCCTAAATGACTACAGACACGTAGCACTCACGTCCATAGCCATGAAGTGCTTTGAAAGGCTGGTAACGGCTCACATCAACACCATTATCCCAGAAACCCTAGACCCACTCCAATTTGCATACCGCCCAAACAGATCCACAGATGATGCAATCTCTATTGCACTCCACACTGCCATTTCCCACCTGGACAAAAGGAACACGTGAGAATGCTATTAATTTATTACAGCTCAGCGTTCAACACCATAGTACCCTCAAAGTTCATCACTAAGCTAACGGTCCTGGGACTAAACACCTCCCTCCGCAACTGGATCCTGGAATTCCTGATGGGCTGCCCCCAAGTGGTGAGGGTAGGTAGCAACATACAGTGCCTTGCGAAAGTATTCGGCCCCCTTGAACTTTGCGACCTTTTGCCACATTTCAGGCTTCAAACATAAAGATATAAAACTGTATTTTTTTGTGAAGAATCAACAACAAGTGGGACACAATCATGAAGTGGAACGACATTTATTGGATATTTCAAACTTTTTTAACAAATCAAAAACTGAAAAATTGGGCGTGCAAATTATTCAGCCCCCTTAAGTTAATACTTTGTAGCGACACCTTTTGCTGCGATTACAGCTGTAAGTCGCTTGGGGTATGTCTCTATCAGTTTTGCACATCGAGAGACTGAAATTTTTTCCCATTCCTCCTTGCAAAACAGCTCGAGCTCAGTGAGGTTGGATGGAGAGCATTTGTGAACAGCAGTTTTCAGTTCTTTCCACAGATTCTCGATTGGATTCAGGTCTGGACTTTGACTTGGCCATTCTAACACCTGGATATGTTTATTTTTGAACCATTCCATTGTAGATTTTGCTTTATGTTTTGGATCATTGTCTTGTTGGAAGACAAATCTCCGTCCCAGTCTCAGGTCTTTTGCAGACTCCATCAGGTTTTCTTCCAGAATGGTCCTGTATTTGGCTCCATCCATCTTCCCATCAATATTAACCATATTCCCTGTCCCTGCTGAAGAAAAGCAGGCCCAAACCATGATGCTGCCACCACCATGTTTGACAGTGGGGATGGTGTGTTCAGGGTGTTGCTTTCACGCCAAACATAACGTTTTGCATTGTTGCCAAAAAGTTCCATTTTGGTTTCATCTGACCAGAGCACCTTCTTCCACATGTTTGGTGTGTCTCCCAGGTGGCTTGTGGCGAACTTTAAACGACACTTTTTATGGATATCTTTAAGAAATGGCTTTCTTCTTGCCACTCTTCCATAAAGGCCAGATTTGTGCAATATACGACTGATTGTTGTCCTATGGACAGAGTCTCCCACCTCAGCTGTAGATCTCTGCAGTTCATCCAGAGTGATCATGGGCCTCTTGGCTGCATCTCTGATCAGTCTTCTCCTTGTATGAGCTGAAAGTTTAGAGGGACGGCCAGGTCTTGGTAGATTTGCAGTGGTCTGATACCCCTTCCATTTCAATATTATCGCTTGCACAGTGCTCCTTGGGATGTTTAAAGCTTGGGAAATCTTTTTGTATCCAAATCCGGCTTTAAACTTCTTCACAACAGTATCTCGGACCTGCCTGGTGTGTTCCTTGTTCTTTATGATGATGCTCTCTGCGCTTTTAACGGACCTCTGAGACTATCACAGTGCAGGTGCATTTATACGGAGACTTGATTACACACAGGTGGATTGTATTTATCATCATTAGTCATTTAGGTCAACATTGGATCATTCAGAGATCCTCACTGAACTTCTGGAGAGAGTTTGCTGCACTGAAAGTAAAGGGGCTGAATAATTTTGCACGCCCAATTTTTCAGTTTTTGATTTGTTAAAAAAGTTTGAAATATCCAATAAATGTCGTTCCACTTCATGATTGTGTCCCACTTGTTGTTGATTCTTCACAAAAAAATGCAGTTTTATATCTTTATTATTTGAAGCCTGAAATGTGGCAAAAGGTCGCAAAGTTCAAGGGGGCCGAATACTTTCGCAAGGCACTGTATCTGCTACGCTGATCCTCAACACTGGAGCCCCCCAGGGGTGTGTGCTCAGTCCCCTCCTGCACTCCTTGTTCACCCACGACTGCATGGCCAGGCACGACTCCAACACCACCATTAAGTTTGCAGACAACACAACAGTGGTAGGCCTGATCACCGACAACAACGAGACAGCCTATAGGGAGGAGGTCAGAGACCTGGCCGGATGGTGCCAGAATAACAACCGATCCCTCAATGTAACCAAAACTAAGGAGATGATTGTGGACTACAGGAAAAGGAGGACCAAGCACGCCCCCATTCTCATCGATGGGGCTGTAGTGGAGCAGGTTGAGAGCTTCAAGTTCCTTGGTGTCCACATCACCAACAAACTAAAATGGTCCAAACACACCAAGGCAGTCGTGAAGAGGGCACAACAAAGTCCATTTCCCCTCAGGAAACTAAAAAGATTTGGCATGGGTCCTGAGATCCTCAAAAGGTTATACAGCTGCAACAGAGAGAGCATCCTGACTGGCTGCATCACTGCCTGGTACAGCAATTGCTCGGGCTCCGACCGCAAGGCACTACAGAGGGTAGTGCGTTTGGCCCAGTACATCACTGGGGCTAAGCTGCCTGTCATCCAGGATCTCTACACCAGGCGGTATCAGGGGAAGGCCCTAAAAATTGTCAAAGACTGTTCTCTCTACTATCGCATGGCAAGTGGTACCGGAGTGCCAGGTCTAGGACAAAAAGGCTTCTCAACAGTTTTTACCCCCAAGCCATGAGACTCCTGAACAGGTAACAAATGGCTACCCTGACTATTTGCATTGTGAGACCCCCCAACCCCCCCTGCATAGTGACTTTAACCATATCTACAGTCATGGTCAAAAGTTTTGAGAATGACACAAATATTAATTTTCACAAAGTCTGCTGCCTCAGTGTCTTTAGATATTTTTGTCAGACTTTCTATGGAATACTGCAGTATAATTCCAAGCTTTTATTGACAATCACATGAAATTGATGCAAAGAGTCAATATTTGCAGTGTTGACCCTTCTTTTCCTCTTGAGGATAGACCACAAGTTCTCAATGGGATTAAGGTCTGGAGAGTTTCCTGGCCATGGACCCAAAATATCGATGTTTTGTTCCCCGAGCCACTTAGTTATCACTTTTGTCTTATGGCAAGGTGCTCCATCATGCTGGAAAAGGCATTGTTCGTCACCAAACTGTTCCTGGATGGTTGAGAGAAGTTGCTCTCGGAGGATGTTGTTGGTACCATTCTTTATTCATGGCTGTGTTCTTAGGCAAAATTGTGAGTGAGCCCACTCCCTTGGCTGAGAAGCAACCCCACACATGAATGGTCTCAGGATGCTTTACTGTTGGCCTGACACAGGACTGATGGTAGCGCTCACCTTGTCTTTTCCGGACAAGCTTTTTTCCGGATGCCCCAAATAATCGGAAAGGGGATTCATCAGAGAAAATGACTTTACCCCATTCCTCAGCAGTCCAATCCCTGTACCTTTTGCAGAATATCAGTCTGTCCCTGATGTTTTTCATGGAGTGAAGTGGCTTCTTTGCTGCCCTTCTTGACACCAGACCATCCTCCAAAGTGCAGATGCACTCACACCTGACTGCTTCCATTCCTGAGCAAGCTCTGTACTGGTGGTGCCCCGATCCCGCTGCTGAATCAACTTTAGGAGATGGTCCTGGCGCTTGCTGGACTTTCTTGGGCGCCCTGAAGCCTTCTTCACAACAATTGAAGCGCTCTCCTTGAAGTTCTTAATGAGTCAATAAATGGTTGATTTAGGTGCAATCTTACTGGCAGCAATATCCTTGCATGTGAAGCCCTTTTTGTGCAAAGCAATGATGACGGCATGTGTTTCCTTGCAGGTAACCATGGTTGACAGAGGAAGAACAATGATTCCAAGCACCACCCTCCTTTTGAAGCTTCCAGTCTGTTATTCAAACTCAATCAGCATGACAGAGTGATCTCCAGCCTTGTCCTCGTCAACACTCACACCTGTGTTAACGAGAGAATCACTGACATGATGTCAGCTGGTCCTTTTGTTGCAGGGCTGAAATGCAGTGGAAATGTTTTTGGGGGATTCAGTTCATTTGCATGGAAAAGAGGGACTTTGCAATTAATTGCAATTCATCTGATCACTCTTCATAACATTCTGGAGTAAAATTGCAAATTGCCATCATACAAACTGAGGCAGCAGACCTTGTGAAATTGTATATTTGTGTCATTCTCAAAACTTTTGGCCACGACTGTACATGTTCATACTACCTCAATCAGCCGGACTAATCGGTGTCTTTATGTAGCCTCGCTACTTTTATAGCCTCGCTACTGTTTTACACAGTCTTTTTTACTGTTGTTTTTATTTCTTTACTTGTTAATTTAATACCTTTTTGCACTATTGGTGAAAGCCTGTAAGTAAGCATTTCACTGTAAGGTCTACCTGTTGTATTCAGCGCACGTGACAAATAAACTTTGATTTGATTTGAAATTCCTCCTGACTACAGAACACGTTTGGTTGAGTTTATTGCTGCCAAAGGAGGGTCAACCAGTTATTAAATCCAGGAGTTCACATAATTTTCCCACCCTGCACTGTGAATGTTTACACAGTGTGTTCAATAAAGACATGAAAACGTATAATTGTTTGTGTGTTATTAGTTTAAGGCTGTTTGAGGTCCGTCCATTCCTGTCTGTTGATCTTTCTCCCTGTGCTCGTCCCACCTAGCCCCATTCTCTAACTTTCCCTCCATCTAATTCCCTCCTTCCTCTCCGTCCCTGTCTCTTTCTTGATCTCTTACCCTCTCTATGCTCTTTGTTCTCCTCCCTCTCCCTCCCTATAGTGTTGTTTAGCATTCCCTCTCAGGCCTGTCCACGTTGAGGACAAACTGTCAGACTCTGCCTCATAATTATTCTGCAGGGTTTCTGTATCATGCTACGTTTCCCCCTCTCAGTCCTGTCTGTTATAGCTTCAGAGTTGGCTTTGCTGAGAGACTTACACAACAGTGTGGTCGGGAAAGTGCTGACTACTTACTGGAGCCGACATGGGCTCTCTCTGTGTGTGTGTGTGTGTGTGTATGTGTATGTGTGTGTGTGTGTGTGTGTGTGTGTGTGTGTGTGTGTGTGTGTGTGTGTGTGTGTGTGTGTGTGTGTGTGTGTGTGTGTGTGTGTGTGTGTGTGTGTGTGTGTGTGTGAAGAACAGGGTTTAATGAAGCACTCTTAACTCAGCACATTTACTGTTGCATGGGAGACCAGGGGAAAGGCTGTCACAGTCTGCATGAATAACCCGGCAAAAGATTGCATTAGTTCCACAGCAAAATATAATAGCAGAGAAAAGAAAACGCCAATGAAATCCCCATCTTACCTCCTAATCCGCGTTTTATTGCCGGTCTGAGACGAGGGGTGTGTGCTGGCGAGGGGTTGTGATCTCCAGACTTGCGTGCGCACATGCAAGAACACACGCACACAAACAGACACACACACACAGAAGCATGCACACAGATGCACGCACACACGCACACACACACACACACACACACACACACTGATCCTCAGGGCTCAGTCAGACATCTCGACAGAGGCCCAGTTCATATTTCACTGCACAGGATCAATGAGTGAGTTATCTAACTTTTAACTTAATTATGGAAACGGGAAATATCTTGTTTCAGAAGATGGAGATAGAGAGAGCGAGCGAGAAGGCGAGAGAGAGAGAGAAAATGAGAGAGGGGGAGAAAAAGTGAGATGGAGTGAGGGAGAGGAGGAGGGTGTGTTAGAGCAGATCAAAGGCAGACCACAGGCTGTCTCTGTGAGCTGATTAGTAAAGCATGCAGATTGTGACACAGAATGTGTGTGTGTTTGCATATGCATAAGCATGTCTTGGTAATCTGTCTTTATGAGCACTCCTTATCCCCTCTAGCGTATGTCACCGAGCGCCCGCTGCCCAGAGGTGGTCCAGATGGTATGACGGTGCCAGTGTAACGTCTAACGACAGGACTTAATCATAATCACTTTGGGAATATCTTTGCCTAGCCTTAGTTTTCACTTTCACTCAAACCGGTCCATTTTATAATTAGTCATAGAGCAGTAAACTGGCCAGTCATTTCTGGAGTAGGTGAAGTCAGGTGTCTTGGACTAGTGATTAGGAGGTTAGTCAGTTGTCTTGTACTAGTCATTAGGAGGTTAAGTCAGTTGTCCTGGACTAGTCATTAGGAGGTTAGTCAGTTGTCTTGGACTAGTCATTAGGACGTTTAGTCAGGTGTCTTGGACAATTCATTAGGAGGTTAGTCAGTTGCTTGGACTAGTCATTAGGAGGTTAGTCAGGTGTCTTGGGCTAGTCATTAGGAGGTTAGTCAGGTGTGTTGTACTAGTCATTGGGAGGTTTAGTCAGGTGTCTTGGACTAGTCATTAGGAGGTTTAGTCAGGTGTCTTGCTCTAGTCATTAGGAGGTTAGTCAGGTGTCTTGGACTATTCATTAGGATGTTTAGTCAGGTGTGTTGGACTAGTCATTCTGAGGTTTAGTCAGGTGTCTTGGACTAGTTATTAGGAGGTTAGTCAGGTGGCTTGGACTAGTCATTAGGAGGTTTAGTCAGGTGTCTTGGACTAGTCATTAGGAGGTTTAGTCAGGTGTCTTGGACTAGTCATAAGGAGGTTCAGTCAGGTGTCTTGGACTAGTCATTAGGAGGTTTAGTCAGGTGTCTTGGACTAGTCATTAGGAGGTTTAGTCAGGTGTCTTGGACTAGTCATTAGGAGGTTTAGTCAGGTGTCTTGGTCTAGTCATTAGGAGGTTTAGTCAGGTGTGTTGGACTAGTCATTAGGAGGTTAGTCAGGTGTCTTGGACTAGTCATTAGGAGGTTTAGTCAGGTGTCTTGGACTAGTCATTAGGAGGTTAGTCAGGTGTCTTGGACTAGTCATTAGGAGGTTAGTCAGGTGTCTTGGACTAGTCATTAGGAGGTTTAGTCAGGTGTCTTGGACTAGTCATTAGAAGGTTAGTCAGGTGTCTTGGACTAGTTATTAGGAGGTTTAGTCAGGTGTCTTGTACTAGTCATTAGGAGGTTAGTCAGGTGTCTTGGACTAGTTATTAGGAGGTTTAGTCAGGTGTCTTGGACTAGTCATTAGGAGGTTTAGTCAGGTGTCTTGGACTAGTCATTAGGAGGTTTAGTCAGGTATCTTGGACTAGTCATTAGGAGGTTTAGTCAGGTGTCTTGGACTAGTAATAAGGGGATTTAGTCAGGTGTCTTGCTCTAGTCATTAGGAGGTTAGTCAGGTGTCTTGGACTATTCATTAGGATGTTTAGTCAGGTGTGTTGGACTAGTCATTTGGAGGTTTAGTCAGGTGTCTTGGACTAGTCATTAGGAGGTTAGTCAGTTGGCTTGGACTAGTAATAAGGGGATTTAGTCAGGTGTCTTGCTCTAGTCATTAGGAGGTTAGTCAGGTGTCTTGGACTATTCATTAGGATGTTTATTCAGGTGTCTTGGACTAGTCATTCGGAGGTTTAGTCAGGTGTCTTGGACTAGTCATTAGGAGTTTTATTCAGGTGTCTTGGACTAGTCATTAGGAGGTTTAGTCAGGTGTCTTGGACTAGTCATAAGGAGGTTTAGTCAGGTGTCTTGGACTAGTCATTAGGAGGTTTTGTCAGGTGTCTTGGACTAGTCATTAGGAGGTTTAGTCAGGTGTGTTGGACTAGTCATTAGGAGGTTAGTCAGGTGTCTTGGACTAGTCATTAGGAGGTTTAGTCAGGTGTCTTGGACTAGTCATAAGGAGGTTTAGTCAGGTGTCTTGGACTAGTCATTAGGAGGTTTTGTCAGGTGTCTTGGACTAGTCATTAGGAGGTTTAGTCAGGTGTGTTGGACTAGTCATTAGGAGGTTAGTCAGGTGTCTTGGACTAGTCATTAGTCAGCTGGCCAAGGTCACACCAGAGGTAAGGCCATCAGCTACTTGAACCAGATGCCTTGTTACTAAACTGCCCCTCTAAAGGGATAGTTCACTCAAAATACAAATAGATATATGATTTCCACTGGCCTCTATGGCTTTCATAGACTTTTGCTCCAGTGAAGCCAGTGATAGTCAGAGGCAGCTACAATGTTTATTTTGCAGTAAACTTTACCTTTGGTGCTTAATCCACACGTTCAAGTACTTGGTACTCAACTAGCACACTGATTGACAGGCATGTCCAAATGGGCCCCCTAGAGAGAGAGTAAGTGTCAGGGCCCAGTTAGTTTGCGTTGTAAACACTGTGATTACAGTGAAGACGTCAACCCTTCATAAGTAATTGGACACATCATGAAGGGCAGTGATTCACAGAGTCAAACTGGGGGCATGATCTTTTTTTGGGAGCGTGAGAAAAGAACAGAGGAGGAGATGTTTTCTCTTTTGACTAATTTGTAGAAAGGGAAATAGAGAGAGGGAAGTAGAGAGAGAGAGAGACAGGGATGGGGGAGAAGAGACGGGAAGGGAGATGGGGGAATGATGGGGATGGATGGAGTAAGAGAGAGGGATGAAGAAAGAGAGAAAAGAGGGGAGACAACATTAAGAGAGAGAGGATGGAGAGTAGGAATCAGAGAGAGGGGGAAGATGTTGTGTAACATTTGTGCTAGCCAGAGGAGAAGTCCGGGGGCCTGTGTTCTGTGTGTTAATAGATTCTCTCAGTGCTGTCTCCAGCTCCACTCTAAACCCCCCCTACTCCACTCTATCCCTGCCTCAGGGATTTTTGTGATGCCAGCAGAGTTCTATTTAAAAAGATTCTCAAAAACATCCAGATATCTGCAGGAATACACACGCACAAACACACATGCACTCACACACACACACAAACAACACCTCTGACAGAATAGAAAATCAGCATCTTTTCTCACATCTCTTCAAGGGGTGTCCTTGTCACTGCCTGGGCCCAGTGTGTAGCCAAACAACATTTGAACAGCAGGAACATTGCTCCCTTGGTGTGAAGATATAGTGGCCGTAAGGCAGAGCTGTGCCCTCTGCTCTCTTTTCAAGTCCTGACTGACTGAGTGATCTTGTTGCTGCTGGAGGTCTTGGTGGGTTCAGTAGTGTCTGCAGAGATGGGTCATACACAGTTGATGGGTGATTCTTAGATGTGTTGTTTTCTATTGGGAATCACCCACAGAATAGAAAGCTTTGTGGAAACACTGTACTTGCGTACTCCCTATTCTCCTCAAATAGTCTCGTAAAAGAAAACAAAATGGCGGAAGATAAGGTTTCAGTGCATTATACCCCATTAATTGATCCAGGGCCAATTTGAGTTTTACACTTAATGTTATACAGATGGATGGACCGGCATAAAAATAACTGATCCCACATCAGTTTTGTCAGAGCATCGGTGGAGTTTCTCCTTGGTTGCTGGAAGAAGCAATATGTCTTTACTGTCTTTAGAGGGACGTTGATAGTGGTGAACGGGCTAATTTTGTTACTGTGCTCCCATCTGGGAGGAAGTGACATAATTACAGCTGGGAGGGATGGCAAGGGAGGGTGAGAGGGAGAGAGGGGGAGAGAGAGGGAGGAAAAGAGAGGGAGAGAGGAGGGGAGCGCTGGTGGTGAAGGAGGGGTGGGAGGGGTGGAACCAGTGGGAAAACATTTAAAAGTGACACTAGGGTTGAAGAGAGAGGGTAGAAGAGAAAGGGTAAAGAGAGAAGGTATAGAGAGAGAGTAAAGGGACAGGGTAATAGAGCGAGAGAGAGTAAAGTAGTAGTAGAGAGGGTAAATAGAGTAGTAGAGAGAGGGTAAATAGAGAGGGTAGAGAGAGAGAGTAAAGAGACAGGGTAGTAGAGAGAGGGTAAACAGAGAGAGTAGTACAGACGGTAGTAGGGACAGGCTAAAGAGAGAAGGTAGAGAGAGTGAGTAAAGAGACAGGGTAGTGGAGAAAGGGTAAACAGAGAGAGTAGTAGAGACTGTAGTAGAGAGAGGGTAAAGGGAGAGGGTAGGAGAGAGGGTAAAGAGAGAAGGTAGTAGAGAGAGGGTAGTAGAGGGAGGGTAGTAGAGAGAGGGAAGTAGAGAGAGGGAAGAAGTGAGGGTAGTAGAGAGAGGGTAGAGGGAGAGGTAAAGAAACAGAGTAGTAGAGAGAGGGTAAACAGAGACAGTAGTAGAGATGGTAGTAGATAAAGGGTAGTAGAGAGAGGGTAAAGAGAGAGGGTAGAGAGAGAGTAAAGAGACAGGGTAGTAGAGAAAGGGTAAACAGAGAGAGTAGTAGAGATGGTAGTAGAGAGAGGGTAAAGGGAGAGGGTAGGAGAGAGGGTAAAGAGAGAAGGTAGTAGAGAGAGGGTAGTAGAGGGAGGGTAGTAGAGAGAGGGAAGTAGAGAGAGGGAAGAAGTGAGGGTAGTAGAGAGAGGGTAGTAGAGAGAGGGTAAAGAGAGAGGGTAGAGAGAGAGAGTCAAGAGACAGGGTAGTAGAGAGAGGGTAAATAGAGAGAGTAGAAGAGAAAGGGTGGTAGAGAGAGGGTAGTAGAGAAAGGGTAGTAGTGAGAGGGTAGTAGAGAAAGGGTAGTAGCGAGAGGGTAGTAGAGAGAGAATAGTAGAGAGAGGGTAGTAGAGAGAGGGTAGTAGAGAGAGGGAAGTAGAGAGAGGGAAGAAGTGAGGGTAGTAGAGAGAGGGTAAAGATAGAGGGTAGAGAGAGAGAGTCAAGAGACAGGGTAGTAGAGAGAGGGTAAATAGAGAAAGGGTACTAGCGAGAGGGTAGTAGAGAAAGGGCAGTAGAGAGGGGGTAAAGGGAGAGGTTAGTAGAGAGAGGGTAGAAGAGAGAGGGCAGTAGAGAGAGGGTAGTAGAGAAAGGGTAAGGAGAGAAGGTAGTAGAGTGAAGATTGTAGAGAGAGGATAAAGGGAGAGGGTAGTAGAGATAGTTTAAAGAGGGAGTGTAGAAGAGGGAGAGTAGTGGAGAGGGTAGTAGAGAGAGTGTGGTAGAGATAGGGTAGTAGAGCGAGGTTAGTAGAGGGAGGGTAGAAGAGGGAGAGTAATAGAGAGGGTAGTAGAGAGAGGGTAGTCAGGCGAGGTTAATAGAGTGAGAGTTGTAGAGAGGGTAGTAGAGAGAGGATATTTGGGGGGGAGGGGAGGGAGTGTAGTAGAGAGAAGGTTGTAGAGAGAGGGTAGAAGAGAGAGGGTAAAGAGAGATGGTAGTAGAGAGGATAGAATAGAGAGGGTAGAAAAGGAAGAGTAGTAGAGAGAGGGTAGTATAGAGGGTAGTAGAGGGAGAGAGTAGTAGAGAGAGGGTAGTATAGAGGGTAGTAGAGAGAGGGTAGTATAGAGGGTAGTAGAGGGAGAGAGTAGTAGAGAGAGAGGGTAGTATAGAGAGGGTAGTAGAGAGTGTAAAGAGAGATTGTAGTAGAGAGAGGGTATAGAGAGAGGGTAGCAGAGAGAAGGTTGTAGAGAGAGGATATAGAGAGAGGGTAGTAGAGAGAGGGTCAGAGAGAGGGTAGAAAATAGAGGGTAAAGAGAGAGGATAGTAGAGAGAGGGTAGTAGAGAGAGGATAGAAGAGAGAGAGTAGTAAAGAGAGGTTAGTAGAGAGAGGATATAGAGAGAGGGTGGTAGAGAGAGGGTAAATAGAGAGGGTAGTAGAGAGAGTAAATAGGGAGGGTAGTAGAGAGAGGGTCGTAGAGGGAGGGTAGTAGAGAGAGGGTCATAGAGGGAGGGTAGTAGAGAGAAGGTAGAAAAGAGAGGGGGTGGAGAGAGGGTAAAGAAAGAGGATAGAAAAGAGAGGGTAGTAGAGTGAGGTTAGTGGAGAGAGAGTAGTGGAGAGAGGGTAGTAGAGAGGGGGTTTTAGAGAGAGTTTTAGAGAGAGGGTAGTAGAGAGAGTGTAGAGAAGAGAGGATGGAAGAGACACATGGGTAAATTGAGAGACAAAAAACAGAGAGAAAGAGGAAGCAAAAGATGGAGAGTTTTGGAGTTGTCTTCTGCTGCAAAGTGAGCCGGATGTTGCCTAGCTGCAGGTTATCACAGTATGTGGGCCTGACTGATGGAGGTCCCACTGTCCTGTGCTAGACTGTCAAACACACACAACAATTTAGGACCCTCCTCTCCCTCAAACGTTACCATCCCTAATATCTGAAGTCTGAGCTGCGTTTTAAAATCTCTGCCAACTAAACTGTGAAGTCTGTGTTGTCAACATTGTGTAGGCCTATAGGATACAGTGTTGTTCTGTGTTTGTAAGGCTGCCGTGGTCTTGGGTGCCGAGAGTATTGGAGATGTATGGATCCCCTGTTGTGTTGCGGCTCCACTCTGCCCCGCGGATGTTTAACCAACCCTGGAGCTCCTTACTCCCAGAGGAAGCGAGCTGCGCCCAATCAGAAGGCGGTGTGAATACCAACATGCAAACAGACAGCAGCTGCCAAAGTCAGGCTTCCTACTAATTAGAGAGAGAGGCACAGAGAGACACACTTTAACCATTTGTACATTGTTACAACACTGTATACACTGTAAACCCCCTCTCTCTAAAACCCCCTCAATATATATATATATATATATAATATGACATTTGTAATGTCTTTATTGTTTTGAAACTTCTGTATGTGTAATATTTACTGTTCATTTTTATTGTTTATTTCACTTTTGTATATTATCTACCTCACTTGCTTTGGCAATGTTAACACATGTTTCCCATGCCAATAAAGCCCCTTCAATTGAATTGAATTGAATTGAATTGAATTGAAATTAATTGAATTGACACACAGAGAGAGACAGAGAGTGACATAAAGAGAGACACAGAGAGAGAGAGAGACAGAGAGTGACAGAGACAGAGATATGTGTGTGTGTCTGTGGAAGTGTTGTGGGAATTGTGTTAGGATGTTTTCCACGCTCCCGCTCACTGGAATCTGTGTGTGTGTGTGTTTTGTAATGTATTCACCAGTGGCAGATTCCTCATTCCAGTATTTAGTCAGACGTCACAGCGTGTCTGTGCTAGCCCTCCTAATGTGGGTCATTTTCACTCTCCTATGGGTTTCATGGGGGTTCTTGTGGAAACACAGATAAACACAGCTGCAGTTAAAATTCACATCTGCTAATGTTTTCCTGAGAGGGATTTGGCACTAGACTGAAAGGCCCTTGTAGCCTAGCTGGCAGCATTATAACAGACGTCCAAAAATATACTGTTTCAAACCTCTGACTGTTTCTAAACCTGTGACTGTTTCTAACCCTCTGACTGTTTCTAAACCTGTGACTGTTTCTAACCCTCTGGCTGTTTCTAACCCTCTGACTGATTCTTAACCTCTGACTGTTTCTAAACCTCTGACTGTTTCTAAACCTCTGACTGTTTCTAAACCTCTGACTGTTTCTAAACCTCTGACTGTTTCTAACCCTCTGACTGTTTCTAAACCTCTGACTGTTTCTAAACCTCTGATTGTTTCTAAACCTGACTCCGACTGTTTCTAAAACTCTGACTGTTTCTAAACCTCTGACAGTTTCTAACCCTCTGACTGTTTCTAAACCTGACTCGGACTGTTTCTAACCCTCTGATTGTTTCTAACCCTCTGACTGTTTCTAAACCTCTGACTGTTTCTATTCCTCTGACTGTTTCTAAACCTCTGACTGTTTCTAAACCTCTGACTGTTTCTAACCCTTTGACTGTTTCTAACCCTCTGACTGATTCTTAACCTCTGACTGTTTCTAAACCTCTGACTGTTTCTAAACCTCTGACTGTTTCTAACCCTCTGACTGTTTTTAAACCTCTGACTGTTTCTAACCCTCTGACTGTTTCTAAACCTCTGACTGTTTCTAAACCTCTGACTGTTTCTAAACCTCTGACTGTTTCTAAACCTCTGACTGTTTCGAACCCTCTGACTGTTTCTAACCCTCTGACTGTTTCTAAACCTCTGACAGTTTCTAACCCTCTGACTGTTTCTAAACCTCTGACTGTTTCTAAACCTCTGACAGTTTCTAAACCTCTGACTGTTTCTAAACCTCTGACTGTTTCTAAACCTCTGACTGTTTATTAACCTCTGACTGTTTCTAACCCTCTGACTGTTTCTAAACCTCTGACTGTTTCTAAACCTCTGACTGTTTCTAAACCTCTGACTGTTTCTAAACCTGACTCGGACTGTTTCTAACCCTCTGATTGTTTCTAACCCTCTGAATGTTTCTAAACCTCTGATTGTTTCTAAACCTCTGACTGTTTCTAAACCTCTGACTGTTTCGAACCCTCTGACCGTTTCTAACCCTCTGACTGTTTCTAAACCTCTGACTGTTTCTAAACCTCAGACTGTTTCTAAACCTCTGACTGTTTCTAAAGCTCTGACTGTTTCTAAACATCTGACTGTTTCGAACCCTCTGTTTGTTTCTAACCCTCTGACTGTTTCTAAACATCTGACAGTTTCTAACCCTCTGACTGTTTCTAAACCTCTGACTGTTTCTAACCCTCTGACTGTTTCTAAACCTCTGACTGTTTCTAAACCTCTGACTGTTTCTAATCCTCTGACAGTTTCTAAACCTGTCTTGGACTGTTTCTAAACCTCTGACTGTTTCTAAACCTCTGACTGTTTCTAACCCTCTGACTGTTTCTAAACCTCTGACTGTTTCTAAACCTCTGACAGTTTCTAAACCTCTGACTGTTTCTAAACCTCTGACTGTTTCTAAACCACTGACAGTTTCTAAACCTCTGACTGTTTCTAAACCTCTGACTGTTTCTAAACCTGACTCGGACTGTTTCTAACCCTCTGACTGTTTCTAAACCTCTGACAGTTTCTAAACCTCTGACTGTTTCTAACCCTCTGACTGTTTCTAAACCTCTGACTGTTTCTAAACCTCTGACTGTTTCTAAACCTCTGACTGTTTCTAAACCTGACTCAGACTGTTTCTAACCCTCTGACTGTTTCTAAACCTCTGACTGTTTCTAAACATCTGACTGTTTCTAAAGCTCTGACAGTTTCTAAAGCTCTGACAGTTTCTAAACCTCTGACTGTTTCTAAACTTCTGACTATTTCTAGCCCTCTGACAGTTTCTAAACCTGACTCGGACCATTTCTAAAACTCTGTCTGTTTCTAAAACTCTAACTGTTTCTAACCCTCTGACTGTTTCTAAACCTCTGACTGTTTCTAAACCTCTGACTGTTTCTAACCCTCTGACTGTTTCTAAACCTCTGACTGTTTCTAAACCTCTGACTGTTTCTAAACCTCTTACTGTTTCTAAACCTCTGACTGTTTCTAAACCTCTGACTGTTTCTAAACCTCTGACTTTTTCTAACCCTCTGACTGTTTCTAAACCTCTGACTGTTTCTAAACCTGACTTGGACTGTTTCTAACCCTCTGACTGTTTCTAAACCTCTGACCGTTTCTAAACCTCTGACTGTTTCTAAACCTCTTACTGTTTCTAAACCTGACTCGACTCGGACTGTTTCTAACCCTCTGACTGTTTCTAAACCTCTGACTGTTTCTAAAACCTGACTCGGACTGTTTCTAACCCTCTGACTGTTTCTAAACATCTGACTGTTTCTAAACCTCTGACTTTTTCTAAACCTCTGACTGTTTCTAAATCTCTGACTGTTTCTAAATCTGACTCAGACTGTTTCTAAACCTCTGACTGTTTAACCCTCTGTCTGTTTCTAAACCTCTGACTGTTTCTGAACCTCTGACTGTTTCTAACCCTCTGACAGTTTCTAAACCTGACTCGGACTGTTTCTAAACCTCTGACTGTTTCTAAACCTCTGACTGTTTCTAACCCTCTGACTGTTTCTAAACCTCTGACTGTTTCTAACCCTCTGACCTCTGACTGTTCTAAACCTCTGACTGTTTCTAAACCTCTGACTGTTTCTAAACCTCTGACTGTTTCTAAACCTCTGACTGTTTCTAAACCTGACTCTAAACCTCTGACTGTTTCTAAACCTCTGGACTGTTTCTAACCCTCTGATTCTATCTAAACCTCTGACAGTTTCTAAACCTCTGACTGTTTCTAAACCTCTGACTGTTTCCAAACCTGACTCTGAACCTCTGACTGTTTCTAACCCTCTGACTGTTTCTAACCCTCTGACTGTTTCTAAACCTCTGACTGTTTCTAAACCTCTGACTGTTTCTAAACCTGACTCGGACTGTTTCTAACCCTCCAACTGTTTCTAAACCTCTGACTGTTTCTAAACCTCTGACTGTTTCTAAACCTGACTCTGACTGTTTCTAACCCTCTGACTGTTTCTAAACCTCTGACTGTTTCTAAACCTCTGACTGTTTCTAACCCTCTGACTGTTTCTAAACCTCTGACTGTTTCTAAACCTCTGACTGTTTCTAACCCTCTGACTGTTTCTAAACCTCTGACTGTTTCTAAACCTCTGACTGTTTCTAACCCTCTGACTGTTTCTAAACCTCTGACTGTTTCTAAACCTCTGACTGTTTCTAACCCTCTGACTGTTTCTAAACCTCTGACTGTTTCTAAACCTCTGACTGTTTCTAACCCTCTGACTGTTTCTAAACCTCTGACTGTTTCTAAACCTCTGACTGTTTCTAACCCTCTGACTGTTTCTAAACCTCTGACTGTTTCTAAACCTCTGACTGTTTCTAACCCTCTGACTGTTTCTAAACCTCTGACTGTTTCTAAACCTCTGACTGTTTCTAACCCTCTGACTGTTTCTAAACCTCTGACTGTTTCTAAACCTCTGACTGTTTCTAACCCTCTGACTGTTTCTAAACCTCTGACTGTTTCTAAACCTCTGACTGTTTCTAACCCTCTGACTGGTTCTAAACCTCTGACTGTTTCTAAACCTCTGACTGTTTCTAAACCTGACTCGGACTGTTTCTAACCCTCTGACTGTTTCTAAACCTCGGACTGTTTCTAAACGTCTGACTGAGACTGTTTCTAAACCTCTGAATATGCAGATTCCAGATTCCAATTTTCAGCAGTATTTTAAGACTTATAATCCCATTTTAAAAAGTTAAGTGATAGTCACAGTCCTTACGAAGGGCCTTGTAAACACGTGTATTAAAAACTGCAGATATCATTATCTCCTTCAACATCCATGTAGTTCCATGTTGAACGGAATTGTTTGTTTTGTTTATTGTTTTCCTATTTATCATAGTATCGTGTTTGCGCCTTCATGCTGGTGTATTTCTCCCATCCAATCAAAACCTCCAAAACATATTAGCGGTGTTGTTTTGGGGTCAGCGGTCTCTGGTGTGTCTAATGGGACTTTAATGACATTGTCCTGGTACTGTATGTCGGCTTTCTTTAGGAACATTATGCAAATCTAAGAGTAACTTGTGTTGCCATTTATAATAATAATCTCCATAAAGCCAACACTTACAAACATTGAAGCCTGTCTTTTTAAATTATTTTGTGTGGACTGCTTCCCGGCCATAGTGTTTGATGTGTGAGATGGGAAGTGTTTGTTAATAGTCGTGTCAAGGAATACCAATCCTCTGCTTTCATCCCTCTCTCCGTTGAGAGGAGGAGAGCAACGGATGAAGCACAGGCTTTGCTGCATCGCTGCAGTATTATTGGAAACAGTGGCAGAGGGGGGTGGCCAAGGGGTTCACTTCAGCTCAGCGGAGGGGTCGGGATAGACCCTGCAAAGGTCTCCCAGACCCACAGGATGTGTAAACCCCCATGCCCCCCCTCTCCTCTCCCTCTTCCCCTATCTCCGTCCCTCTCCCCCGCTCCATCCTCCCTCTCCCCCGCTCCCTCCCTCTCTCTATCCTCCCTCCCTCTCCCCCTCCTTCCCTCCCTCTCCTCGTCTCCCTCTCATCTCCCTCCCCCCTCTCCCCCGCTCCCTCCCTCTTTATCCTCCCTCCCTCCCCACCTCCCTCCCTCCCCACCTCCCTCCCTCCCCTCTCCCTCCCTCCCCATCTCGCTCCCCTCTCCCTCCTCCCTCTCCCCCGCTCTCTCCCTCTCTCTATCCTCCCTTCCTCCCTCTCCTCATCTCCCTCCCCCCTCTCCCCCGCTCCCTCCCTCTTTATCCTCCCTCCCTCCCTCCCCATCTCCCTCCCTCCCCTCTCCCTCCCTCCCCATCTCGCTCCCCTCTCCCTCCTCCCTCTCCCCCACTCCCTCTATCTCTCGATCCTCCCTCCCTCTCCTCTCCCTCCCGATCTCTCTCCGTCACCTCACCCTCCTCCCTCTATCCTGTTCCCTCCCCCTCCTTATCCTCCTATCCTCTGCCCCACTCCCTCTCTCCCTCTCCCTATCCCTCCATCTCTCCTCCTCTCACCCCCCCTTCCCCCGAGCCAGCTGTGTGAGCATTGCTAATGACGTTGAGAAAGCATGCTGTCAGCACATCCTGGGCTGCAGCTCTGGAGCCGCCTGGGCACCATTATGTAATCCGGTTAAGAGAGCAGGCCTGCTGCCATGTCATCCTCATCATCATTAGTTTAGAAACGTGAGAGTGAGAGAGAGAGAGTGAGTGAGTGAGTGAGTGAGTGAGTGAGTGAGGAAACAGCAGTCCCTGTATCCTTTGTCTTCTATTTTCTTTCTCTGTCACTCTCTCTTTCTCTCTCATTTTATCTATATTTCTCTCTCTCTCTCTCTCTCTCTCTCTTCTCTCTCTCTCTCTCTCTCTCTCTCTCTCTCTCTCTCTCTCTCTCTCTCTCTCTCTCTCTCTCTCTCTCTCTCTCTCTCTCTCTCTCTCTCCCTCTCTCTCTCTCTCTCTCTCTCTCTCTTTCACTCTCTCACTCACTCACACACACAATCAAACACATCCACCCCTCTATCTGGCTGCAGTAGTTAAGAGAAACTAGATGTTATTAGTTGTGTTCAGTAATGTGATGTGTAATGTGTAATGTGTTCAGGAGTGATATTGATATCAGACTAGTGTTCAGTAATGTAGTGTTAGGAGTGATATTGATATCAGACTAGTGTTCAGTAATGTAGTGTTAGGAGTGATATTGATATCAGACTAGTGTTCAGTAATGTAGTGTTAGGAGTGATATTAACATCAGACTAGTGTTCAGTAATGTAGTGTTAGGAGTGATATTGATATCAGACTAGTCCTGCAGCTGTGAGAACCTCTCCAGAGCCTGTTCGTCTCTCATTAACATCATCTACTTCAGTGTTTCGCTAACTCGTTCCTCAGGACCCCAAGGGGGGCACGTTTCGGTTGTTGCCCAGAACACTACATACAGTTGAAGTCTGAAGTTTACATACACCTTAGCCAAATACATGTAAACTCAGTTTTTTACAATTCCTGACATTTAATCCTAGTAAGAATTCCCTGTCTATGGTCAGTTAGGATCACCAATTTATTTTAAGAATGTGAAATGTCAGAATAATAGTAGAGAGAATGATTTATTTGAGCTTTCTTTCATCACATTCCAAGTGGGTCAGAAGTTTACTCAATTAGTATTTGGTAGCATTGCATTTACATTGTCAGGTTCAAACTTTTCGGGTTGCCTTTCACAAGCTTCCCACAATAAGTTGGGTGAATTTTGGCCCATTCCTCCCGAGAGAGCTGGTGTAACTGAATCAGGTTTGTAGGCCTCCTTGCTCGCACACGCTTTTTCAGTTCTGCCCACACATTTTCTATGGGATTGAGGTCAGGGCTTTGTGACCACTCCAATACCTTGACTTTGTTGTCCTTAAGCCATTTTGCCACAACTTTGGAAGTATGCTTGGGGTCATTGTCCATTTGGAAGACGCATTTGAGACCAAGCTTTAACTTCCTGACTGATATCTGAGATGTTGCTTCAATATATTCACGTAATTTTCCTCCCTCTTGATGCTATCTATTTTGTGAAGTGCACCAGACCCTCCTACAGCAAAGCACCCCCACAACATGATGCTGCCACCCCTGTGCTTCACGGTTGGGATGGTGCTCATTTTCCTCCAAAACATAACGATGGTCATTATGACCAAACAGTTCTATTTTTGTTTCATCAGACCAGAGGACATTTCTCCAAAAAGTACGATCTTTGTCCCCATGTGCAGTTGCAAACCGTAGTCTGACTTTTTTAGAGCAGTGGCTTCTTCCTTGTTGAGCGGCCTTTTAGGATCTATCGATATAGGACTTTACTGTGGATATAGATACTTTTTTACCTGTTTACTCCAGAATCTTCACAAGGTCCTTTGCTGTTGTTCTGTGATTGATTTGCACTTTTCGCGCAAAAGTATGTTTATCTCTAGGAGACAGAACGCATCTCCTTCCTGAGCGGTATTGTAAGGGTTGCGGAACTGATGGCAAAGAAGCCAGATGCAGGAGAGCAGAGATAGGTAATAGCCGGAGCAGTTTAATTACAAAACCCACGGCAATACGAAAATAACCTACATGGGTACAAAACCCGACGCGCACCAGTAACATAGCGTACAAGCACTTAAAAACAAACAATTCCACACAAGGACATGGGGGGAACAGAGGGTTAAATACACAACAATTAATGATGGAAATGGAAACCAGGTGTGTAAGAAAACAAGACAAAATAAATGGAAAATGAAAAGTGGATCGACGATGGCTAGAAGACAGGTGACGCCGACCGCCGAACACCGCCCGAACAAGGAGAAGAATCGACTTCGGTGGAAGTCATGACAGTACCCCCCCTTGACCGCGCGCCGACACCGGCCTTGGGGACGACCTGGAGGGCGAGGTGCAAGGCGATCCGGACAGAGACCGTGAAACTCCCCCAGCATTGATGGGTCCAACACATCCTCCACAGGAATCCAGCATCTCTCATCTGGACTGTACCTTTCCCAGTCCACGAGGTACTGAAGGCCCCTCGCCCAACGTCTCGAATACAGTATGGAATTAACAGAGTACGCCAGGGCCCCCTCTATGTCCAGAGGGGGCAGAGGAACCTCCTGTACCTCAGACTCCTGGAGCAGGCCAGCCACCACCGGCCTGAGGAGAAACACATGGAAAGAGGGGTTAATACGGTAATCTGGGGGAAGTTGTAACCTGTAACTCACCTCGTTCAGTCTCCTCAGGACCTTAAATGGACCCACAAACCGCAGACCCAGCTTCTGGCAGGGCAGGCGGAGGGGCAATTTTCGGTTGGAGAGCCAGACCCAGTCCCCCTGTGTTTGCACCGAATGACAGCCTGCGCTGGCTTTCTGGAGCAGCACAGCGCGCTGAAGGTGAACATGGGCGGCATCCCATGTTTCCTCCGCGTGCCGGAACCAGTCGTCCACCGCAGGAGACTCGGTCTGACTCCGATGCCAAGGCGCCAGAACCGGCTGGTACCCCAGTACGCACTGGAACGGGGAGAGGTTAGTGGTGGAATGGCGGAGCGAGTTCTGGGCCATCTCTTCCCAGGGCATGAATGCTGCCCACTCCCCCAGCATGTCCTGGCAATAAGACCTCAGAAAGTAATGCTGGAAGACGTGTGTAAACAAGGCCTCTGCAGTCTGTAGGGCCGTAGGGAGACGTCAGGACTTAGAGAAACGATCCACAATAACCAGGATCGTGAAGTTTCCCTGTGATGGGGGAAGATCGGTCAGGAAATTGATTAACAGGTGTGACCATGGCCGCTGTGGAACCGGTAAGGGGTGTAGCTTACCTCTGGGCAGGTGCCTAGGAGCCTTACACTGGGCGCACACCAAGCAGGATGAAACATATACCCTCACGTCCTTAGCCAAAGTGGGCCACCAGTACTTCCCACCCTGATGTACTCCAGATTGCGGTGGTCAGTCCAGATGAGAAAAGGGTGTTTAGCCCCCTCAAGCCAATGTCTCCACGCCTTCAAGGCGTCAACAGCTCCCGGTCCCCCACGTCATAGTTTCGCTCCGCCGGGCTGAGCTTCTTCGAGAAGAAGGCACAGGGGCGGCGCTTCGGTGGCGTACACGAGCGCTGAGAGAGCAAGGCTCATATCCTAGCCTCAGACGCGTCCACCTCCACTATGAATGCCAAAGAGGGATCCGGATGGGCCAGCACGGGGACCGAGGTAAACAGAACCCTCAGGTGACCAAAGGCCCTGTCCGCCTCAGCCGACCACTGCAAACGTACCGGGCCCCCCTTCAGCAGTGAGGTAATGGGAGCGGCTACCTGACCAAAACCCCGGATAAACCTCTGGTAGTAGTTGGCAAACCCTAGAAACCGCTGCATCTCCTTTACCGTGGTGAGAGTCGGCCAATTACGCACGGCTGAGATGAGGTCACTCTAGGAAGGAGACGGACTGTTGAAAGAACAGATATTTCTCAGCCTTGGTGTACAGGTCATGCTCCAACAGTTGACCAAGCACCTTGCACACCAGGGACACATGCTCGGCGCGTGTAGCGGAGTATATCAGAATGTCATCACTATACACCACTACACCCTGCCCGTGACTCCTGGGAAGTGCAGCGTCTACCAGGAGATTCATTGCACAATCCCCCCATCAATGGCGTGGTAATTGAGTCGCCTTCTTTTTAGAGAAGGTGAGAGCCAAATCACCATATTCGGGGGGAATGCGCACGGTGGAGAACTGGTCTGGGCTTTCCACTGTAGTAGCACCTATGGAAAACTCAGGAAAAGTGATGAACAAAAACATGTTTGCAACAGAGGGCTCTGGGTGAGAATGGTACTTTCTCACCTGGTGTGACGCCAGAGTGCCCTGCCTGCTGCCTCGACCCCCAGAAGAACCAACCCGGCACCGGCCAGTAGTGTGACCTCGGCGGCCACAGATGGTGCATGAGACGGAACCTCCTCCGGTCTCCCTGAGCGCAGCACCTCCCAACTCCATGGGCATTGGAGCGGTGGTGCTGGGGGATGGAACCAACAGACCCCGATCTGGACGTCTGCGGGTAGCCAGCAGGTTATCCAGCTGAATTGACAGGTCCACCAGCTGGTCGAAAGTAAGGGTGGTGTCCCTGCCGGCCAACTCTCGACGGACGTCCTCGCGCAAACTGCAGTGATTCTGGTCGATAAGGGCCCTCTCGTTCCATCCCGCTCCGGAGGCCAGGGTCCGATAGTCCAAAGCGAACTCCTGTGCGCTCCTAGTCTCCTGCCGCAGGTGGAAAGGACGTTCACCCGCCGCTCTGCCCTCTGTCGGGTGGTTGAAGACTGCCCGGAAACGACGGCTGAACTCCTCAAAGAGGTCCAGCAACACATCTCCTTCCACCCACATGGCGTTGGCCCACTCCAGGGCTTTCCCCGAGAGGCATGAGACGAGGGCGGAACCCTCTCACGGCCCGAAGGAGCCGGGTGGATGGTTGCCAGGTATAAATCCAACTGCAGCAGGAAACCCTGGCAGCGGGCAGCCGTCCCATAGTACTCCCCGGGGAGGGTGAGACGAATCCCACTGGAAACAGGTGCAGGGGGAGTGAGTAGTGGAGGACCCTGTTGTGTTTGGGGAGGTGCTGGAGAAACTCCTTGTGTCTCCCAGCGGTCCATGATTTGGCCAACGTGGTCCTTGGCGGCGCCGAGATGGTGGATCATCACCTCTTGCTCCAGGACGTGCTCCTCGACCCCTATACCAGGGGCACCTGCTCCTGCTGACTCCATAAGGGTGTCGTGAAATTCTGTAAGGGTTGCGGAACTGGTGGCAGTGAATTCAGACGCAGGAAAGCAGAGATAGGTAATAGCCGGTACAGTTTAATTACAAAACCCACGGCAATACAAAAAGAACCTACATGGGTACAAAACCCGACACTCACCAGTAACATAGCGTACAAGCACTTACAAACAAACAATTCCACACAAGGACATGGGGGGAACAGAGGGTCAAATACACAACAATTAATGATGGAAATGGAAATCAGGTGTGTAAAAAAAAACAAGACAAAACAAATGGAAAATGAAAAGTGGATCGACGATGGCTAGAAGACCGGTGACGCCGACCGCCGAACACCGTCCGAACAAGAAGAGGAAATGACTTCGGTGGAAGTCGTGACAGGTATGACGGCTGTGTGGTCCCATGGTGTTTATACTTGCGTACTATTGTTTGTCCAGATGAATGTGGTACCCTCAGGCATTTGGAAATTGCTCCCAAGGATGAACCATATTTGTGGAGGTCTACAATTATTTTTCAGAAGTCTTGGCTGATTTCTTTTGATTTTCCATTGATGTCAAGCAAACAGGCACTGAGATTGAAGGTAGGCCTTGAAATACATCCACAGGTACACCTCCAATTGACTCAAATTATGTCAATTAGCCTATCAGATGCTTCTAAAGCCATGACATCATTTTCTGGAATTTTCCAAGCTGTTTAAAGGCACAGTCAACTTAGTTTATGTCAACTTCTGACCCACTGGAATTGTGATACAGTGAGTTATAAGTTAAATAATCTGTCTGTAAACAATTATTGGAAAAATTACTTGTGTCTTGCACAAAGTACTTGTCCTAATCGACTTGCCAAAACTCTAGTTTGTTAACAAGAAATTTGTGGAGTGGTTGAAAAACAAGTTTTAATGACTCCAACCTTAGTGTATGTAAACTACTGACTTCAACTGTAGCTGATTCAAATAATGAAAGATTGATGATTAGTTGATTATTTTAATGAACTGTGTAGTACGTGCCACCATTGGCGTCCCGGGACCGAGTTTGGGAAACACTGCCTAGAACCTCTAACTAACCTCTAAACCCCTAGACAACACACACAAACACACACAAATACAAACACACACCCCAAAAAGCCACGAGCTCAACTCGTTCTCCTCCACGTTAACGAAGAGAAATCACCTGTTTAGACGGGACAAATTGGTGTACAACCTAAACAAGCGGGTGGCACACAAATAAACAAGCCCATCATTGAGCCTTGCCACGCATGACTGCACGTCCTTATGCATGTGTAGAATAGTAATAGTGTGGTTTCATTTAACTCCCAACTGTGTTTAACGAGATTTGGGACGTAGACAAGTGTACGATGTGCTAAGCTAATGATAAATTGTGTGTGTGTGTGCATGTATATGTGTATGTCTGTGTGGGGTGTGTGTGTGTGCATGTATATGTGCATTTCTGTGTGGGGTGTGTGTGTGTGTGTAATTGTGTGTGTCTGTGTGGGGTGTGTGTGTGCGTGTATTTGTGTATGTCTGTGTGGGGTGTGTGTGTGTGTGCATGTGTTTGTATTTGTGTGTGTCTGTGTGGGGTGTGTGTGCGTGTGTGTGTATTTGTTTGTGTTTGTGTGGGGTGTGTGTGCGTGCGTGCGTGTGTGTGTATTTGTGTGTGTCTGTGTGGGGTATGTGTAGAGAGCAGTGCTGCTAGTCAATTGCTTAAGCTGTGCAGCCGTGCCCTTCAGCTTGGTGTACAGACGTCGCTTTGATGTCGAACACAGGCCACATTGATTTGTGTGTGTGTGTGTGTGTTCATGTTGTGCACTTAATCTGTGTTGGTTGGTACGTGTGCAGCATAGGATTGCAGTTGTGTGTGTGTGTAGCTGCACTTTTTGCCCAAGATGCATTGTGTGTGTTCGTGTGTGTGTGTATTTCACTTCGTTCACATTATGTAATAAAAAAATATGACAGAACTGCCCCAGGAGGGTAAAGCAGAATGCTGCAGAACTGAAAGAAAAGCAGGAAAATAATTTTTTTTTAAAAAGCAAAAAGAGAGACAGACCTCAACATGCTGAGATATATGGAGAGACAGACCTCAACATGCTGAGATATATAGAGAGACAGACCTCAACATGCTGAGATATATGGAGAGACAGACCTCAACATGCTGAGATATATGGAGAGACAGACCTCAACATGCTGAGATATATGGAGACAGACCTCAACATGCTGAGATATATGGAGAGACAGACCTCAACATGCTGAGATATATGGAGACAGACCTCAACATGCTGAGATATATAGAGAGACAGACCTCAACATGCTGAGATATATGGAGAGACAGACCTCAACATGCTGAGATATATGGAGAGACAGACCTCAACATGCTGAGATATATGGAGACAGACCTCAACATGCTGAGATATATGGAGAGACAGACCTCAACATGCTGAGATATATGGAGACAGACCTCAACATGCTGATATATATGGAGAGATAGACTTCAACATGATGAGATATATGGAGAGACAGACCTCAACATGCTGAGATATATGGAGAGACAGACCTCAACATGCTGAGATATATGACAGAGGGGAATATACATCACTACAGTGCATAGGCATACAGAGACAGAGAAGAGGGATGCATTCTTCATTAAGCAAATTAAATCTCCCTAATGCTCTCCTCTTTCCTAAATGGATGTTCCTCTATTATCCCTATGTGTGTGTGTGTGTGTGTGTGTGTGTGTGTGTGTGTGTGTGTGTGTGTGTGTGTGTGTGTGTGTGTGTGTGTGTGTGTGTGTGTGTGTGTGTGTGTGTGTGTGTGTGTGTGTGTGTGTGTGTGTGTGTGTGTGTGTGTGTGTGTGTGTGTGTGTGTGTGTGTGTGTGTGGGTGTGTGTGTGTGCTAATCCGAAAACTGCCTAAGGCTCTGCTGTTTGCTGTTTGCTGTAGCAGTTTTAAGTCTTTTTACTGTGCAATAAAATGTTCAGAACCACGTCTAATATTTTCACCACCACAGAAAGGTCATTTTAGCCTCTGTGGTCTGTTCAGGAACCCGGGGAGCTCCTTGTTGTTTTTCCAGGTCACAACCAATCAGAGCCGTTTTTTTTTTTTCAATTTAAAGTTTTATTTAAGTTTTCTTGTTTTTCAATCAACCAACAAACACATTCCACTTTCACAGATGTGACAGGCTTTAAAAAAAGAAAAAGTCAAAAAATAATAATACATTTGAAAAAATAAAAAATTAAAATACAATTAAAATGAGTGATAAAGTCAGAGCCGTTTTTAACTGCATGGGGCCTTGGACCCTGGACAGCTCTTCTTACCCTCTGGTAGTCAGTTTAGGACCATGGAGAGCTTCTCGTGACGTCATGTTGTGTCTCTAGGACCATCCACTTAAAGTGAGCTTTAACTCTATGGGGCCTTTTCAAGACCCTGGACAGCTCTTTTTAGCCTCTTGTAACCACGGAGAGCTGATTTGAGATTATTTTCAGGGCCATGGAGAGCACCTATGGCTACTTACACTGTTTCTCCTGTTGACCTGACTACACTGACTACACCGGGCACGTGCGTGCGCCATCGCGTGCATATTGATTTTGTCCATCCACACCAGACGTGATCAGTACACGCAGGTTAAAAAATATCAAACAACTCTGAACCAACTATATTAATTTGGGGACAGGTCGAAAAGCATTAAACATTTATGGCAATTTAGCTAGATTGCTGTTTTTAGCTAATTTGTCCTGGGATATAAACATTGGGTTGTTATTTTACCTGAAACGCACAAGGTCTTCTAGATCTTTGTAGAATTTTGACCCATTTTGAGTCACACAAAATCGTGTGTTTTCTACTCCGACAATTAATCCACAGAAAAAAGGGAAAACCTAGTTAGTTTCTAGTCATCTCTCCCCCATAAGTCTTCTTTTTCTTCTTCTGCGGACGTTCGGCAACCCACTTTAAGGTGCATTACCACCACCAACTGGAGTGGAGTTAATCTTTCAGTCACCCATCTTGGTATATGCTCCTAAAAACCAATGAGTGGATGGGAGAGAGGGGACTTGCAGCGCGTCAAGCATCTAAAATATAACCAAGTTGTATTTTCTCGCCTGGCTATGCAGATGCTTGTTTACGTGTGCGAGCACTTTGGATGAAATGATTGAATAACATATAAGTGTACATTTATTTAGCAAAGCTTGCACATGTAACGCGAGCGGTGTGGTCAGCATGTTAAGTACCTTACAGTGCTCTATAAGGATCTTCAGGGCTCATAGTCACCATATTAGATTCAATGTACTTCCTTAAGTGGTGCAGTTCACTGGGGATTGGTTAGTGTTGCACCTCTCTCTTACTGTAGATGTTAGCTACTGAATAACTGAGAGCGAGAGACTATCCAGCGAGAGCGTGTGGAATAATGAGTGAGGGAAAGTGAGGGAGAAACTGACTATGACTTACAGAACGGAAGACAGAGGGCTAGACCGAGGAACATCAGCCCAGCCTCCTCCAACACCACTCTACCTGCAGTTCCGTGTCATCTCCTGTGAGGGGCAGCAGAGATACAGCTCTCCTGCAGGCCACCATCTTCCTACCAACCATCCTGTACAAACCAGACACGCAAACAAGCCCACTGCAAACACACCATCCAGAGAAACCGCAGAGTATCTCTCACACGTAGTGCTGAACACACAGAGTGGGCTGCCCATCAAACACACGACAGAGCCATAGAAGTGTCTCTGTGAACTCAGTCAGAGGCCCCCCCACCTCGCCTCACTCCTCCATTCAAACTGAGCGGAGAGGGTGGGAGGTAGTGGGTGTGCGAGAGGGATTGATCCTAACTAGTGTCTGTCTCACCTGTGTTCAGAGAGAGGATAGGAGCTGGTGGGTGGGTGTCTGCTAGTCCGTGCTACTGGGTTACCTGTCAGCTACAGGCTACGGCTAATTGCTGAATACTCACTTCAGCTGAAGACGAGCCAGGACAGGTGAGGAAATGTGGAAGACAGAGGAGCTATAGGCTATGAGGGTAGGGGGAGAGGGTTGAGAGCCAGGTAGGGGGAGAGGGTTGAGAGCCAGGTAGGGGGAGAGGGTTGAGAGCCAGGTTGGGGAAGAGTGTTGAGAGCCAGGTAGAGGGAGAGGGTTGAGAGCCAGGTAGGGGGAGAGGGTTGAGAGCCAGGTAGGGGGAGAGAGTTGAGAGCCAGGTAGGGGAGAGGGTTGAGAGCCAGGTAGGGGGAGAGGGTTGAGAGCCAGGTCACCTGTGATACAAGTCTGTATTCAACATCCATCCATGTCTGAGGACGTTGGGAGATGACGTGGAAACCGGCCACTTGGGCGTTGTTACCTTTGAGTAGGTTTTGGTTTTGTGGACTGGGATGGTAGATGGGCTTAAGGATCTGCCTCTGATTCCAAAGGTTGCATGTTTGAATCTAGCAATATAAATTACTTTTTTTTAAGCCTATCCCAAACCTTAACCCTTACCTTAACCATTCAGAGTTAATGCCTAACATTAAGAATTTGGATTTAATGCATGAACTTATCCCTAACTTTACACATTCAGAGTTAATGCATGAACTTATCCCTAACTTTACACATTCAGAGTTAATGCCTGAACTTATCCCTAACTTTACACATTCAGAGTTATTGCCTGAACTTATCCCTAACTTTACACATTCAGAGTTATTGCCTGAACTTATCCCTAACTTTACACATTCAGAGTTAATGCCTGAACTTATCCCTAACTTTACACATTCAGAGTTAATGCCTGAACTTATCCCTAACTTTACACATTCAGAGTTGATGCCTAAACTTAACTTTAAACACTTTGACGTTTGGAACAACTTAGAAATTTGACGTTTGAGAAACATGGATGATAGTCTAATTCTGACGTGAGACTGTGACAGCTGGTATGGCTACCCCCCCCCCCCCCCCCCCCCACGCACACACACACATAGGGCATCAATGTACAAAACCCTTGAAAGTTTTTAAAGGTTCCGCTGATTTGACACGTGCTGATGGGAGTGGAACACATGATGGCTGGGAGGAAGGTGTGTATGTCCTCTATCCTCCATACTGACACACACACACACACACACACACACACACACACACACACACACACACACACACACACACACACACAGTTGGAACACCTACTTCTCTCCCAGCTCTGCCTATGGGCTATACTCTACATACAGTACACTGCAGGGCACACTCAGAGGAGCAGCCTGTGAGGGTCAGGGATGTAAACGATGGGGGGGTTGGTATGTGTCAGTGCTAATGGCTGGATGGAGTCATGGAGTATACTGTATATGTATATGTATCAGACCTGGGTCATATACATGCTGTACGTCCATGACTAGAAAGTGTTTGAGGTGTGCTTGACTGGGCTCCCGAGTGGCGCTGTGGTCTAAGGCACTGCATCTCAGTGCTAGAGGCATCATTACAGAACCTGGCTCGATTCCAGGCTATATCACAACTGGCCATGATTGGGAGTCCCTTAGGGCGGCGTTCAATTGGTCCAGCGCCGTTAGGGTTTGGCCGGGGTAGGCCGTCATTGTAAATAAGAATTTGTTCTTAACTGACTTGCCTAGTTAAATAAAGGTTACATAAAAAAGCGTGGGGTTTGCATGTGGGACCATTCCATTTGTTCTAGTGCAAAAGTATTTATACTGTAATTTGACTCAGATATCTATATTTATATCTATATCTATATTTATGTTGGGTCTATATCTACATCTATATATATACATATTGTGGTCAGATGATGCAGACTGTTTTGCTAGCACAGACTGGAATATGTTCCGGGATTCATCCAATGGCATTGAGGAGTACACCACCTCAGTCATCGGCTTCATCATTAAGTGTATCGATGACGTCGTCCCCACTGTGACTGTACGTACATAGCCAGAAGCCATAGATTACAGGCAACATCTTCATCGAGCTAAAGGCTCGAACTGCCGCTTTCAAGGAGCCGGAGACTAATCCGGACGCTTATAAGAAATCCCGCTATGCCCTCAGACGAACCATCAAACAAGCAAAGCGTCAATATAGGATTAAGATTGAATCCTACTACACCCGCTCTGACGCTCGTCAGATGTGCCAGAGCTGGAAAACTATTACAGACTACAAAGGGGAACCCAGACGCGAGCTACCCAGTGACGCGAGCCTACCAGACGAGCTAAATGCCTTTTATGCTCGCTTCGAGGCAAGCAACAGTGAAGCAGGCACGAAAGCACCAGCTATTCTGGATGATAATGATAATGCTCTCGGTAGCCGATGTGAACAAAACCTTTAAACAGGTCAACATTCACAAAGCCGCTGGGCCAGAAGGACTACGAGGACGTGTACTCAAAGCATGCGCAGACCAACTGTCAAGTGTCTCCACTGACATTTTCAACCTCTCCCTGACCGGGTCTGTAATACCTACATGTTTCAAGCAGACCACCATAGTCCCTGTGCCCAAGGAAACAAATGTAACCTGCCTAAATGATTACCGCCCTTTGGCAGTCACTTTGGTAGCCATGAAGTGCTTTGAAAGACTGGCCATGGCTCACATCAACAGCATTCTCCCGGACACCCTAGACCCACTCCAATTCACATACCGCCCCAACAGATCCACAGATGACGCAATCTCAATCGCACTCCACACCGCCCTTTCTCACCTGGACATAAAGAACACCTATGTGAGAATGCTGTTCATCAACTACAGCTCAGTGTTCAACACCATAATGCCCACGAAGCTCATCACTAAGCTAAGGACTCTGGGACTAAACACCTCCCTCTGCAACTGGATCCTGGCCTTCCTGTCTGCCACGCTGATCCTTAACACTGGGGCCCCTCAGGGGTGTGAACTTAGTCCCCTCCTGTATTCCCTGTTCACCCACGACTGCGTGGCTAAACACGACTCCAACACCATCATTAAGTTTGCTGACGACACAACAGTGGTAGGCCTGATCACCGACAGCGATGAGACAGCCTATAGGGAGGAGGTCAGAGAACAGGCAGTGTGGTGCCAGGACAACAACCTCTCACTCAATGTGAGCAAGACAAAGGAGCTGAACGTGGACTACAGGAAAAGGCGGGCCGAACAGGCCCCCATTAACATCGACGGGGCTGTAGTGGAGCAGGTTGAGAGTTTCAAGTTCCCTGGTGTCCACATCACCATCGAACTTTCATGGTCAAAACATACCAAGACAGTTATGAAGAGGGCACAACAAAATATCTTCCAACCTCAGGAGACTGAAAAGATTTGGCATGGGCCCCCAGATCCTCAAAAGGTTCTACAGCTGCACCATCGAGAGCATCCTGACTGGTTGCATCACTGCCTGGTATGGCAACTGCTCGGCATCTGACCGTAACGTGCTACAGAGGGTAGTGCGTACGGCGAAGTACATCACTGGGGCCACGCTTCCTGCCATCCAGGACCTACTGTATATGCTAGGCGGTGTCAGAGGAAAGCCCATAAAATTGTCAGAGACTCCAGTCACCCAAGTTCTACACTGTTTTCTCTGCTACTAACGGCAAGCGGTACCGGAGCGCCAAGTCTAGGACCAAAAGGCTCCTCAACAGCTTCTACCCTCAAGCCATTAGACTGCTGAACAATTCATAAAAATCGCCACCGGACAATTTACATTGACCCCCCCCCTTCTACACTGCTGCTACTCGCTGTTTGTCTGTTACCTACTCACTTTGCCCCCACCTACATCTACAGATTACCTCAACTAGCCTGTACCCTTGCACACTGACTCGGTACCGGTGCCCCCTGTATATAGCCTTGTTATTGTTATAGTGTTACTTTTTATTATTACTTTTTATTTTAGCCTACTTGGTAAATATTTAATATTTATATATATATTTATTTATATATATTTATGTTATATTTATACTCTTGATTTTTTTCGTTTGGCTTTTTGGAATATGAGTGTATTGTTTTGTATCGCTACAGTAGGTATTATTACTGCATTGTTGGAGCTAGAAACACAAGCATTTTGCTCGAACAATAAACTTTGATTTGTTTTTGATGTGATGTAATAGCTCTGCCTCATGCATATTTTTTTTTTGAAGGTCAAAAAGTGTCTTTGCGTTGCATCACTCCAAATCTTCATAGTTTCTCTCATATAGTATTGATTCATGTCATCATTAGGCAGCTTTCCATTGACCAGGCTTATTAGACAACAGCAATGTCACAAAGTCAAATATATTGTAACACGGGTAATGGAACCGGAAGCTACAGTTGTTTCTGTTTGACAAAGGTGGATTTTTCTTTTGTGAACTGTGAACTGTGAATTGTGTGTGTGTGTGTGTGAATTGTGTGTGTGTGTGTGTGTGTGTGTGTGTGTGTGTGTGTGTGTGTGTGTGTGTGTGTGTGTGTGTGTGTGTGTGTGTGTGTGTGTGTGTGTGTGTGTGTGTGTGTGTGTGTGTGTGTGTGTGTGTGTGTGTGTGTGTGTGTGTGTGTGTGCATGCATGCATATGTATAGGTGTGTCACAGTTCTGATTCTATTTGGTTTCCATAACAACAGGCATACAATGCAGTCTTCAATGTGATTAAATGATGAATGACTATCATCCTACTCAGTCGATTATATCCGTATTTGATTATGTTGGATTTGCATTTGATGTGAATTTGCGTAGAAATGGGGCCAATAGCAGTAAATTAGTAGGTGTTACAAGTCGCGTCCTGCTGTTTTCAACAATGCCATTCTATTAAAACACAAGGTTCCCAAGTAACTGTACACCCATATAACCTTACTATCAAGGCTGCTACAGTACATGTCCACCTGGAAGTTGGAGCTTCTGCAAGGCACACATTCCAGCTTCCACTGGAAGAGAGAGTCTTGTCTAGTCTTGAGGAGCTTCTCTCTCCTCAGCTGCTGCTGTGTTAATTGTGGCGGAGACGGGAGGCGCTGTGAGGGAGTCTGGCACTGGCCAGATGGAGGGAAGGTGGTTCATATTGATTCCTTGCATTAGTCTTCATTAAGACCCTGGGCTCTGGGGCTCACTGCATGTGCCGGGTGCCTCCTACTGGATGGACAGAGGGGGAGAAGAGCGGAGAGAAAGGGGAGAGAGAGAGAGAGAGAGATGCCCTCAGGGTTTTGCTGTGATGAGGTCCTGGTTAATAGAGAGGGGTGATGAAGATAGCGGTGCAGTGCTAGGTGTGAGTGTGTGTGTGCTTGCGTATGTGTATGAATGTGTGTGAGGGGGGACAGAGAGAGGGATTTGAAGGTAACTAACAGTGCTATCATCTTCTGTTTCTGTGTGTATGCATGTATGAGTGGGAGCTTGTGTTGTATTCATGAGGACACTGTATTTACCCTTGAGGGTCTCCACACTCCCTGCATAACTTCTCAACTTCTCCCTTTTCACTCCTGTCCCCATCACAAACCTCGACCCCCTGCCTCACCCCTCTCTCCCTCCTCCTTCCTCACCTGCTCTATGCCTCCTCCTTCCTCATCCCTCTTTCCCTCCTCCTTCCTTACCCCTCTCTCCCTCCTCCTGCCTCACCCCTCTCTGCCTCCTCCTTCCTCACCTCCTCTCTCTCACCTCCTTCCTCACCTCCTCTCTCCCTCCTCCTTCCTCACCCCTCTCTGCCTCCTCCTGCCTCACCCCTCTCTGCCTCCTCCTTCCTCACCTCCTTTCTCCCTCCTTCCTCACCTCCTCTCTGCCTCCTCCTTCCTCACCTCCTTTCTCCCTCCTCCTTCCCCACCTCCTCTCTCCCTCCTCCTCCCTCACCCCCCTCTGCCTCCTCCTGCCTCACCCCTCTCTGCCTCCTCCTTCCTCACCTCCTCTCTGCTTCCTCCTGCCTCACCCTTCTCTCCCTCCTCCTTCCTCACCCCTCTCTGGCTCCTCCTGCCACACGCCTCTCTGCCTCCTCCTTCCTCACCTCCTCTATGCCTCCTCATTCCTCACCTCCTCTCTCCCTCCTCCTTCCTCATCCCTCTATCCCTCCTCCTTCGTCACCCCCTCTCTCTCCCTACTCCTTCCTCATCCCTCTCTTCCTCCTCCTTCCTCATCCCTCTCTGCCTCCTCCTTCTTCATCCATTTCTACCTCCTCCTTTCTCACCTCCTCTCTGCCTCCTCTTCCTTCCCCACCTCATCTCTTCTCCTTCTTCCTCACCTCTTCTCTCCCTCCTCCTTCCTCACCTCCTCTCTCCCTCCTCCTTCCTCATCCCTCTCTGCCTCCTCCTGCCTCACCCCTCACTGCCTCCTCCTTCCTCACCTCCTCTCTCCCTCCTCCTTCCTCATCCCTCTCTGCCTCCTCCTTCTTCATCCCTTTTTACCTCCTCCTTTCTCACCTCCTCTCTGCCTCCTCTTCTTTCCCCACCTCATCTCTTCTCCTCTTTCCTCACCTCCTCTCTGCCTCCTTTTCCCTCAACTCCTCTCTGCCTCATTTTTCCTCACCTCCTCTCTGCCTCCTCCTCCTTCCTCACCCCTCTCTGCCTCCTCTTTCCTCACCTCCTCGCTGCCTCCTCTTTCCTCACCTCCTCTCTGCCTCCTCTTTCCTCACCCCTCTCTCCCTCCTCCTTCCATGTTTGGAAAAACACACACACATATAGACACCCCCCTCGTTGCACACACACATATAGACACCCCCCTCCCATAACGCAAACATATAGACACCTCCCTCCCATAACACAAACATACTCCATACTCTCTCACTGCACACCACAATCCTCAGATGAAATGAATCTGACACGTATACATAAACAAGCAATCCTCATGTAGCCCTGTGAGATTTATGCATGTGAATCCACAGAGTGTTTTTTAATGAAGGATTTGTCAGCCCAGATAAGCGCTGCTCGGCACGCGGTGAGGGACTGGCATGGGGCGGTCGTGGCTGCCGCATAGTGAGTTACCGTGCAAGTCGTTGGTGGGAGGTTGCGAGGTTTGCTTGATGTTCTATCGCTCATTCATGCCACGTTACCTGGATTACATAGACAAGGGGGCTTTGAGACGCTTCAATGGTAACCCTTACTTTGGTCTGTCACAGAAAAGCATGAAAAGAGAAGAGACTCTTTCGCTCTCTCAACCGCATTCAATCCCCCTCATAATTTATTTATTGCTTCCTGTTGTTTGCCTTGCCCTCTTTCTCCATCCCCTCTTTCCCCCTCTATATTCCCTGTCCTGTATATCTCTCTTTCTCTCTCTTTCCCTCCCTCCCTCTCTCTCTCGCTCTCTCTATGTCTCACCATCCCTCCATTCATTTTGCTTTCACCACTCTCACCTCCCTGTCACTGCACCGCTCCCTTCCTCATCTCCTCTCTGTGGAGCTTACTGTGTGTATGTCTCCAGGCTTACAGTACCTTGGCCTCAGATCATTGGAGTAGAGGACTTTACTGTCATACAGAGCCATGGAGATGACTCACTACTTCCTACACACTTCTGCATCCCAAATGGCACCCTCCTACTGTACCAACAACTGGATGACTGCATAGTCTACGTCTTTAGAATCCAACTGGAAGACTGCATAGTCGACGTCTTTAGAATCCAACTGGCTGACCTATAGTCTACGTCTTTAGAATCCAACTGGATGACTCCATAGTCTACATCTTTAGAATCCAACTGGATGACTCCACAGTCTACGTCTTTAGAATCCAACTGGATGACCTATAGTCTACGTCTTTAGAATCCAAATGGATGACTACATAGTCTACTTCTTTAGAACCCAACTGGATGACTGCATATTCTACGTCTTTAGAATCCAACTGGATGACCTATAGTCGACGTCTTTAGAATCCAACTGGATGACTCCACAGTCTACGTCTTTAGAATCCAACTGGATGACCTATAGTCTACGTCTTTAGAATCCAACTGGATGACTTATAGTCTAAGTCTTTAGAATCCAACTGGAAGACTGCATAGTCTACGTCTTTAGAATCCAACTGGCTGACTTATAGTCTACGTCTTTAGAATCCAAGTGGATGACTACATAGTCTACTTCTTTAGAATCCAACTGGATGACCTATAGTCTACATCTTTAGAATCAAACTGGATGACCTATAGTCTACGTCTTTAGAATCCAACTGGATGACCTATAGTCTACGTCTTTAGAATCCAACTGGATGACTCAATAGTCTACGTCTTTAGAATCCAACTGGATGACCTATAGTCTACGTCTTTAGAATCTAACTGGATGACTCCATAGTCTACATCTTTAGAATCCAACTGGAAGACTGCATAGTCTACTTCTTTAGAACAACATCAATTTGATCATGTGGGCAGATGTCATTCTTTGTTGTGTATAATTATTTATCTCTATTGTACCATTTTGTAAACTCTAGATACTGTAACTTTTTTATACTTCTTTATAATTCAACTGGATGACTCCATAGTCTACATCTTTAGAATCCAAATGGATGACTGCATAGTCTGCGTCTTTAGAATCCAACTGGATGACCTATAGTCTACGTCTTTAGAATCCAACTGGATTACTGCATAGTTTACGTCTTTAGAATCCAACTGGATGACCTATAGTCTACGTCTTTAGAATCCAACTGGATGACCTATAGTCTAAGTCTATAGAATCCAACTGGAAGACTGCATAGTCTAAGTCTTTATAATCCAACTGGATGACTCCATAGTCTACTTCTTTAGAATCCAACTGGAAGACTGCATAGTTTACGTCTTTAGAATCCAACTGGATGACCTATAGTCTACGTCTTTAGAATCCAACTGGATGGCTCCATAGTCTACGTCTTTAGAATCCAACTGGATGACCTATAGTCTACGTCTTTAGAATCCAACTGGATGACTGCATAGTCTACGTCTTTAGAATCCAACTGGATAACCTATAGTCTACGTCTTTAGAATCCAACTGGATGACTCCATAGTCTACGTCTTTAGAATCCAAATGGATGACTGCATAGTCTGCGTCTTTAGAATCCAACTGGATGACCTATAGTCTATGTCTTTAGAATCCAACTGGATGACTACATAGTCCACTTCTTTAGAATCCAACTGGATGACTGCATATTCTACGTCTTTAGAATCCAACTGGATGACCTAAAGTCTACGTCTTTAGAATCCAACTGGATGACCTATAGTCTACATCTTTAGAATCCAACTGGATGACCAATAGTCTACGTCTTTAGAATCCAACTGGATGACCTATAATCTGCGTCTTTAGAATCCAACTGGATGACTCCATAGTCTACGTCTTTAGAATCCAACTGGATGACCTACAGTCTACGTCTTTAGAATCGAACTGGATGACTCCATAGTCTACATCTTTAGAATCCAACTGGAAGACTGCATAGTCTGCGTCTTTAGAATCCAACTGGATGACCTATAGTCTACGTCTTTAGAATCCAACTGGATGACTCCATAGTCTACATCTTTAGAATCCAACTGGAAGACTGCATAGTCTACTTCATTAGAATCCAACTGGATGACTCCATAGTCTACATCTTTAGAATCCAAATGGATGACTGCACAGTCTGCGTCTTTAGAATCCAACTGGATGACCTATAGTCTACGTCTTTAGAATCTAACTGGAATACTCCATAGTCTACATTTTTAGAATCCAACTGGAAGACTGCATAGTCTACTTCTTTATAATCCAACTGGATGAATCCATAGTCTACATCTTTAGAATCCAAATGGATGACTGCATAGTCTGCGTCTTTAGAATCAAACTGGATGACCTATAGTCTACGTCTTTAGAATCCAACTGGATGACTGCATAGTTTACGTCTTTAGAATCCAACTGGATGACCTATAGTCTACATCTTTAGAATCCAACTGGATGACTTATAGTCTAAGTCTTTAGAATCCAACTGGAAGACTGCATAGTCTACGTCTTTAGAATCCAACTGGATGACTCCATAGCCTACATCTTTAGAATCCAACTGGATGACTCCATAGTCTACGTCTTTAGAATCCAAATGGATGACTGCATAGTCTGCATCTTTAGAATCCAACTGGATGACCTATAGTCTACGTCTTTAGAATCCAACTCAATGACTGCATTGTCTACGTCTTTAGAATCCAACTGGATGACCTATAGTCTACGTCTTTAGAATCCAACTGGATGACCTATAGTGTAAGTCTTTAGAATCCAACTGGAAGACTGCATAGTCTACGTCTTTAGAATCCAACTGGATGACCTATAGTCTGCGTCTTTAGAATCCAACTGGATGACTGCATAGTCTACGTCATTAGAATCCAACTGGAATACTGCATAGTCTACGTCTTTAGAATCCAACTGGAAGACTGCATAGTCTACGTCTTTAGAATCCAACTGGATGACTCCACAGTCTACGTCTCTAGAATCCAACTGGATGACCTATAGTCTACGTCTTTAGAATCCAACTGGATGACCTATAGTCTACGTCTTTAGAATCCAAATGGTTGACTGCATAGTCTACATCTTTAGAATCCAAATGGATGACTGCATAGTCTACGTCTTTAGAATCCATCAGGATGACCTATAGTCTACGTCTTTAGAATCCAACTGGATGACTACATTGTCTACATTTTTAGAATCCATCAGGATGACTCCATAGTCTACGTCTTTAGAATCCAACTGGATGACCTATAGTCTACGTCTTTAGAATCCAACTGGATGACCTATAGTCTACGTCTTTAGAATCCAACTGGATGACCTATAGTCTACATCTTTAGAATCCAACTGGATGACCTATAGTGTAAGTCTTTAGAATCCAACTGGAAGACTGCATTGTCTACGTCTTTAGAATCCAACTGGATGACCTATAGTCTACGTCTTTAGAATCCAACTGGATGACCTATAGTGTAAGTCTTTAGAATCCAACTGGAAGACTGCATAGTCTACGTCTTTAGAATCCAACTGGATGACCTATAGTCTGCGTCTTTAGAATCCAACTGGATGACTGCATAGTCTACGTCATTAGAATCCAACTGGAATACTGCATAGTCTACGTCTTTAGAATCCAACTGGAAGACTGCATAGTTTACGTCTTTAGAATCCAACTGGATGACTCCACAGTCTACGTCTCTAGAATCCAACTGGATGACCTATAGTCTACGTCTTTAGAATCCAACTGGATGACCTATAGTCTACGTCTTTAGAATCCAAATGGTTGACTGCATAGTCTACATCTTTAGAATCCAAATGGATGACTGCATAGTCTACGTCTTTAGAATCCATCAGGATGACCTATAGTCTACGTCTTTAGAATCCAACTGGATGACTACATTGTCTACATTTTTAGAATCCATCAGGATGACTCCATAGTCTACGTCTTTAGAATCCAACTGGATGACCTATAGTCTACGTCTTTAGAATCCAACTGGATGACCTATAGTCTACGTCTTTAGAATCCAACTGGATGACCTATAGTCTACATCTTTAGATTCCAAATGGAATACTGCATAGTCTACGTCTTTAGAATCCAACTGGAAGACTGCATAGTCAACGTCTTTAGAGTCCAACTGGATGACTCCACAGTCTACGTCTTTAGAATCCAACTGGATGACCTATAGTCCACGTCTTTAGAATCCAACTGGATGACCTATAGTCTACGTCTTTAGAATCCAAATGGTTGACTGCATAGTCTACATCTTTAGAATCCAAATGGATGACTGCATAGTCTACGTCTTTATAATCCAACTGGATGACTACATTGTCTACGTCTTTAGAATCCAAATGGATGACTGCATAGTCTACGTCTTTAGAATCCATCAGGATGACCTATAGTCTACGTCTTTAGAATCCAACTGGATGACTACATTGTCTACGTTTTTAGAATCCATCAGGATGACTCCATAGTCTACGTCTTTAGAATCCAACTGGATGACCTATAGTCTACGTCTTTAGAATCCAACTGGATGACCTATAGTCTACGTCTTTAGAATCCAACTGGATGACCTATAGTCTACATCTTTAGATTCCAAATGGAATACTGCATAGTCTACGTCTTTAGAATCCAACTGGAAGACTGCATAGTCAACGTCTTTAGAGTCCAACTGGATGACTCCACAGTCTACGTCTTTAGAATCCAACTGGATGACCTATAGTCTACGTCTTTAGAATCCAACTGGATGACCTATAGTCTACGTCTTTAGAATCCAACTGGATGACCTATAGTCTACGTCTTTAGAATCTTATGTACTGCACCAAATTGATTGTTTGCTAGGGCTTAATCCTAACTTTTGTGTGAAAGATGCAATCAATTGATGTCAATATGAAATTAATTCAAGGGTGGAAAAGCATGCATTGTAGGTTCTTAATGCTTAGTTAATAGTGTTGATTAATAGTATTTCCAAACTTTCCCAGTCACTCATAACCAAGGAATTACACCTGCAATACCTCAAGCACTAATATTTTTCAATGTACAGGACCAGTTTGGATACACCTACTCATTCCAGGGTTCTTCTTTATTTTGACTATTTTCTACATTGTAGAATAATAGTGAAGACATCAAAACTATGAAACAACACATATGGAATCATGCAGTAAACAAAAAAGGTTTTAACAAATCCAATTATATTTTATATTTGAGATTCATTTCAAGTAGCCACCTATAACAATGTACGCTGAGAGTCGGGAAGCAAGTTCAGGGAGTGAATACATTTAATTA
The DNA here is from genome assembly GCF_045791955.1 of Oncorhynchus clarkii lewisi. NCBI lineage: Eukaryota > Metazoa > Chordata > Actinopteri > Salmoniformes > Salmonidae > Oncorhynchus > Oncorhynchus clarkii. The sequence goes on from NC_092179.1 coordinate 23,666,908, forward strand.
ATAAATAAACACAACAAGAAACACGAACAACGCACCAACATGACACAGAAACAATGACGACTGGGGAAGAAATCAAAGGGAGTGAAATATAAAGGGCAGGTGATCAAGGAGGTGATGGAGTCCAGGTGAGTGTCATTATGCGCAGATGCGCGTAACTCTGGTGACAGGTGTGCGACATAACGAGCAGCCTGGTGATTTAGAGCTTCATGATGTAGTCAATTAACAGGTGTGCCTTGTTAAAAGTTAGTTTGTGGAATTTCTTCTTAATGTGTTTGTGCCAATCAGTTATGTTGTGAGAAGGTAGGGGTGGTATACAGAAGATAGCCCTATTTGGTAAAAGACCAAGTCCATATTATGGTAAGAACAGCTCAAATAAGCAAAGAGAAACGACAGTCCATCATTACTTTAAGACATGAAGGTCACTCAATGCGTAACATTTCAAGAACTTTGAAAGTTTCTTCAAGTGCAGTCGCAAACACCATCAAGCACTATGATGAAACTGGCTCTCATTAGGACCGCCATAGGAAAGGAAGACACAGAGTTACCTCTGCTGCAGAGGATAAGTTCATTAGAGTTACCAGCCTCAGAAATTGCAGGCCAAATAAATGCTTCACAGAGTTCTAGTAACAGACACATCTCAACATCAACAGTTCAGAGGAGACTGCATGAATCAGGCCTTCATGATCGAATTGCTGCAAAGAAACCACTACTAAAGGACACCAATAAGAAGAAGAGACTTGCTTGGGCCAAGAAACACGAGCAAATTTGTTTCCAACCACTGTGTCTTTGTGAAACGCAGAGTAGGGGAACAGATGATCTCCACATGTGTGGTTCCTACCGTGAAGCATGGAGGAGGAGATGTGATGGTGTGGGGGTGCTTTGTTGGTGAGACTGTCAGTGATTTATTTTTAATTCAAGGTACACTTAACCAGCATGGGTACCACAGCATTCTGCAGCGTTACGCCATCCCATCTGCACTTAGTGGGACCAGTGGCGACCTGTCATTAGGGCAGAGCCCCATCTGTTTTGAGCACCACATTTTTAGCAAAGTAGATCAAAAATAAATATATATATAATGTAACTTTTTGGGAGGGGTCTTGTCTGTTTTGGATGTTATTTTGGCATTAATACATGTCACATATCAGTTTGCAAACAATGTAAAATAAATATATATATTATTGAGTTAATAAAGCCGCATACGAACATGGTCTCTTTCTTTTTTCTTGAGAAAGACAGCACCACAATGCAGGTGTTTCAGCTCAGTGCATTCTGTGGTGGTGGGGAGAGCCAGCAGAAAATAGGAGCATTGCACCGTGATTGGCTCAGTGTTCTGTCACTCATGGGGACACTACGTCATCGCCAAGATTAAGTCCTTAGTAAGGGTATTTCAGCCCCTTGTGTCCTGCCATATAGTTATTTTATAAGTGCCCTTCCAAGAAGGCTCAAGGTCATTGACCACAGATAAAATTACGTCAACTCACGTTATATGTACAGTAGCTATGATTGGAATGATCATGTCAACATCTTACCTTCAAATTCTTAGCTAGCAGTCATCATCATGAATCAAGTCAACAATCTACTGGCAAATCCTTTTTAATCCTTGTCATATGAAGATAAATAATGAAGAGAAATGATAGATAAAACGTATCGGTGCCATCGGACATAAACATTACACAACAAGTTGGAAGGAATCGTATCAATGGCTAACCGTAAGTGTTGCAACTGGGAAGGGGGGAATAAACAAGCTCAGACTGATAAAATAAGTTTTGATCGGTCATCCAACTCAGAATTGTAAATCTTTCTCTTTCTTTGATGGCTAAATTTGCCAGTTTGTGGGCACCGTTTAACACCGTTATAGTACAATTAATGCATTGTTTAGTGTTGTGTAGTGTAGTGCCTTCGCTGACATGCATCTAAAACATATTTTTTCATTTTTTTATTTGCCCCACCAAGATTTACATGCTAAAATCGCCTCTGAGTGGGACTATCATTTTTTTTCTCCACAGGACAATAACCCAGCACCACTCCAGGCTGTGTAAGGGCTATTTGACCAAGAAGGCGAGTGATGGAGTGCTGCATCAGATGACCTGGCCTCCACAATCACCTGACCTCAACCAAATTGAGATGGTTTAGGATGAGTTGGACCAACTCCTTCACAGAGTGAAGGAAAAGCAGCCAACAAGTGCTCAGCATATGTGGGAACTCCTTCAAGATTGTTAGAAAAACATTCCTCATGAAGCTGGTTGAGAGAATGCCATGATTTTGCAAACCTGCCATCAACGCAAAGGGTGGCTAAGAAGAATCAAAAATATTAAATATAACACTTTTTTGGTTACTACATTATTCCATGTGTTATTTCATAGTTTTTTTTTATTCTACAATGTAGAAAATAGTAAAAATAAAGAAAAACCCTTGAATGAGTAGGTGTGTCCAAACTTTTGACTGGTACTGTATTTTACATATCAAAATATTCGGCCCACCCCCGAATCTCTACCTCCCACTATATTTATTGAAGATAAAAGATTGCAATAGGTATATTTATTCACTATTAGTACATCAAATACTGTGTTTGCATATTCTATGATTTTTTTCAATTTGAATTAATTAAAAAATAATACATGTAACAGATTATCTACATCAGGTTTGAAATTGCCCACTCTTCCCTCCTCTCCTCTCCTCCCTCCCTCCTTTCCTCTGTTTATGTTAATGCTAAGCCCAGCCCGAGGCTGGAACCTATAGCTCTTGTGCGTTCCATTCTAATTCATCTGATCCTGGGCCTGGGGATTTGGCAGGGCTCTGAACACAAAGCCCCACCGTGTCCGCCTCTGGATCTGACCTCAGCGCAGCGTTTACATCTGCTGAATATGCCTATGAGGGCCCGGGGCCGACTCTACCTCTGCATACCATAAACACAGGGCTCCAAGGTGACCTTTACCTGACCTCAGTACAGCAGATAGTGGACCTATCTACTGTATTTCTAATTTATTTGTTTTCACTTCCTTCTGTAGGCTGCTCCCCCCCACTCTATATTTCTCTCTCTTTGTCTTTCTTTCTCTGCCTGTTTTTTCCTCTTTCATTTGCACTATCTAGTATTTCTCTGGTTTACCCTCCCCGTTACTGAGTACTCTCACACTAGTGCTGTTGTTCAAGGCCTTTACTTTTTGACATAAAGAATGAACAAAGAAACTCTAGCTCTGACCCTTCGTGTCCATCTCTCTTTCCCAATCTCACTGTCTCTCTCTCTGTCTGCCTATCTGTCACCGCCTTTGTCTCTCTCTCCTTCCCTCCCAGCTTCTCCCTCCTCCTCTTTCCAACCCACATCTCTCTTTCTCTCTCTCTGTCTGTCAGCCAAATAAAGTGTGAATGGTAAGAAGGGACCAAGGTGTAGAAGTCTCGATATTGCCTATTCCCATCTTGCTTCACCGTGGACAGGTCTCTGCCCAATGACCACAGGTACCAGCATGAGTCACAGCCCGCCAGCCATATTAATTCTTTATACTTGTAGATTGCCCTGCAATCACTCTGACCAGCCGGCGCTACTGTATAAGGTGCCTTCCGCCCAGGGAGGAGAGAATGGCAGAGGTTACTAGAGGAAACCACTCCTGAAAGAAGCGGCTGCAGGGGAGAGAGGCGTACTGACAAGGTGACAGGCTGTGGATGAAACAGTGTGAGGTTCTATTAATCAGCTACAGTCAAGAGAATCTTGTGCTACACATCAATTTCCAACATACCCGAACACAGACATGCACTAACACAGCCAACACAGACATGCACTAACACTGTGAACACAGACATGCACTAACACAGTGAACACAGACATGCACTAACACAGTGATCACAGACATGCACTAACACAGTGAACACAGACAAGCACTAACACAGCGATCACAGACATGCACTAACAAAGCCACATAATTAGCAAGATAATGCAGTTGTAATTAAGGGTGCAGCCGCGCTCAAAGAGCTAGCAGGCAGATGTCTCATTAGAGGTGGTGGGGCAGAGGAACTTAACAGATGCCTGGGGTCAGCAGTCAGCAGGTTAGGGAGATAGAGTCTGAGACAACGCAAAGTCTTGTTTCTCTTTTTCACAGGACAGATATGGTTGGTTTAGTCACAAGAAGGTGTTTAATCATAAATAAATGGATTATTGAATGTCGTTTGACAATATACGTACTTACACACACATGAAGCACACCAGAATGCAGACACAAATACACACAGCACATGCACTCACAAGACGCACACACTCATACACGTACACTCCCCTTCACAAGCCACTTCTTCTCTCAGTGAATCCATGACCTTATTAAAGGAGAATTTAGGTTTGAGTTGAAAATGCTTGTTTTATGGTGCCCAACAATACTGTTAAATGTTTACTGCTCACTGAGCTCCCTAAAGCCAGACAAAGCTTTCCATATTTCAGCTGGGAGAGGAATAGGACAGCATCTGAGATATATATATAGAGAGAGGGAGAGATCATCCTTCAGAGAGAGAGTGATTCAGAGAGAAAGAGAGAGAGAGAGAGAGAGAGAGAGAGAGAGAGATCATCCAGAGAGAGAGAGAGAGAGAGAGAGAGAGAGAGATCATCCTTCAGAGAGAGAGAGAGATATCATCCTTCAGAGAGAGAGAGAAAGAGAGAGAGAGATCATCCTTCAGAGAGAGAGAGAAAGAGAGAGAGAGATCATCCTTCAGAGAGAGAGTGATTCAGAGAGAGAGAAAGAGAACATACTTCAGAGAGGGGGAGAGAGAGAGAGAGAGAGAGATCATCCTTCAGAGAGAGATATCATCCTTCAGAGAGAGAGAGAGAGAGAGAGATCATCCTTCAGAGAGAGAGAAAGAGATCATCCTTCAGAGAAGGAGAGAGATCATCCTTCAGAGAGGGAGAGAGATAATCCTTCAGAGAGAGAGAGATCATCCTTCAGTGAGGGAAAGAGATCATCCCTTAGAGAGAGAGAGAGATCATCCTTCAGAGAGAGAGAGAGAGATCATCCTTCAGAGAGAGAGTGATTCAGAGAGAGAGATAGAGATCATCCTTCAGAGAGGGAGAGAAATCATCCTTCAGAGAGGGAGAGAGATCATCCTTCAGAGAGGGAGAGAGATCATCCTTCAGAGAGAGAGAGATCATCCTTCAGAAAGGGAGAGAGATCATCCTTCAGAGAGGGAGAGAGATCATCCTTCAGAGAGAGAGAGATCATCCTTCAGAGAGGGAGAGAGATCATCCTTCAGAGAGGGAGATAGATCATCCCTTAGAGAGAGAGAGAGAGATCATCCTTCAGAGAGAGAGAGAGAGATCATCCTTCAGAAAGAGAGAGAGAGATCATCCTTCAGAGAGAGAGAGAGATCATCCTTCAGAGAGAGAGAGAGATCATCCTTCAGAGAGAGAGAGATATCATCCTTCAGAAAGAGAGAGAGATCATCCTTCAGAGAGAGAGAGAGAGATCATCCTTCAGAAAGAGAATGAATTAGAGGCTGTTTCAACTTTTAGAAGCACTTCATTTTAACCATTCATGTGGAATGAGAGAGAGAGAGAAAACATTCTTCAGAGAGAGAAAGAGAGAGACAATAAGAGCCTGTTTTGACTTTAAAGGCACTTAGTTCACCAGGCTAAACAGATGAGTATTACAAAAGAATGAGAAATAGAACAATAGGATTTGTCCCTTCACCAACCTGAGAGACAGAGAGACGGTAGATAAACAACACACACCTAATTGATTTCTTCTCTCTCCTCTCCTCTACATTTTCTCATTACTTTTACTAATTTGGTTCTCCTAAGTGTTGTTGTCAAGGTTATTGCTATTATGGCTCCTAACTATGTCTGTACCTGCTTCTGCCTCACCAGTATAGTCTAATTCATCACTTGTATCACTCTTTTTTGGTTTTCACAACATATTTTATTCATTGCCAATAAAGCGTAATGAAGTCGAAATTGAATTGATAGAGTCAGTGTGTGTGAGAGAGAGAGAGGGAGGGAGGGAGATGCAGAGAGAGCGAGAAAGAGAGCTGAGAAAGAGAGCTAAGAGAGGTCGATAGAGAGAGAAAGATTGGAGAGAGAGTTAGAGAGAGCTAGAGAGAGAGATGGAGAGTGAGAGATAGATGCAGAGAGATAGATGCAGTGAGAGATAGATCTGAGAGAGGGAGAGGGAGGGAGAGAGAGAGAGAGAGAGAGAGAGAGATGCAGAGAGAGATCTGAGAGCGAGGAAGAGAGAGAGAGAGATAAAGAGATATCATGGGGGAAATATTGGGATGGAGACAGATCAATAGACATCAGTAAACAAAAGAGATCTGATATGGGTGTATCTATTCTTCCAAGTCATTTAATAGATCAAACAAAATGTTGTCATATCATCTAGATGGAGGATTGGATCAATGGGCTCCTATTGGCTGTGTTAGGTTGTTGCCTGCAGTGCAGCAGTGGTTGGATACAGCATGCAAATACTCATCCTGCCTCACCTGTGTTGTGCTGAGTGAAAGGGATGTATCTGGGTTGAGCTTTGTTCTTCTGCTGGGAGATTTAGAGCCCTCATGTCCTTGTGTACAGCACAGTTTCCTGGTTTACCCTGGCATATGTGGAAACTATGCCCGGCTGAGCACATCAAACAACCTGTCCGTGGAAAATGGCGTCCCAACGGCAGGGGCATAGACAACAGAAGCAAGCTGTTCAGTCTGGCAGTAACAGCTTCCAAAAGAGTCTGGTGCCCTCTCGCCAACCTCAGTCAGTGCTCCCCTTACCCACCCATGACCTCTCTGTGTCCTCTTTGACATCTTGCCCGAAATCGCCCCTTTGCCCACACCTTCATTCTTTAGTGATTCACTTCCTCATCCACACCCTCTCAATGGCCCCTTACCTTTATTTTGATTTATTTCACCTTTATTTAACCAGGTAGGCAAGTTGAGAACACCTTTATTTAACCAGGTAGGCAAGTTGAGAACACCTTTATTTAACCAGGTAGGCAAGTTGAGAACACCTTTATTTAACCAGGTAGGCAAGTTGAGAACACCTTTATTTAACCAGGTAGGCAAGTTGAGAACACCTTTATTTAACCAGGTAGGCAAGTTGAGAACACCTTTATTTAACCAGGTAGGCAAGTTGAGAACACCTTTATTTAACCAGGTAGGCAAGTTGAGAACACCTTTATTTAACCAGGTAGGCAAGTTGAGAACACCTTTATTTAACCAGGTAGGCAAGTTGAGAACACCTTTATTTAACCAGGTAGGCAAGTTGAGAACACCTTTATTTAACCAGGTAGGCAAGTTGAGAACACCTTTATTTAACCAGGTAGGCAAGTTGAGAACACCTTTATTTAACCAGGTAGGCTAGTTGAGAACAAGTTCTCATTTACAATTGCGACCTGGCCAAGATAAAGCAAAGCAGTTCGACAGATACAACGACACAGAGTTACACATGGAGTAAAACAAACATACAGTCAATAATACAGTATAAACAAGTCTATATACAATGTGAGCAAATGAGGTGGGAAGGGAGGTAAAGGCAAAAAAAAGGCCATGGTGGCAAAGTAAATACAATATAGCAAGTAAAACACTGGAATGGTAGATTTGCAATGGAAGAATGTGCAAAGTTGAAATAATAATAATGGGGTGCAAAGGAGCAAAATAAATAAATAAATTAAATACAGTAGGGAAAGAGGTAGTTGTTTGGGCTAAATTATAGGTGGGCTATGTACAGGTGCAGTAATCTGAGCTGCTCTGACAGTTGGTGCTTAAAGCTAGTGAAGGAGATAAGTGTTTCCAGTTTCAGAGATTTTTGTAGTTTGTTCCAGTCATTGGCAGCAGAGAACTGGAAGGAGAGGCGGCCAAAGAAAGAATTAGTTTTGGGTGTGACTAGAGAGATATACCTGCTGGAGCGTGTGCTACAGGTGGGAGATGCTATGGTGACCAGCGAGCTGAGATAAGGGGGGACTTTCATTTGAGAAACCAAGGCTGTCGAGTCTGCCAATGAGGATGTGGTGATTGACAGAGTCGAAAGCCTTGGCCAGATCAATGAATACGGCTGCACAGTAATGTTTCTTATCGGTGGCGGTTAAGATATTGTTTAGGACCTTGAGCGTGGCTGAGGTGCACCCATGACCAGCTCTGAAACCAGATTGCATAGCAGAGAAGGTATGGTGAGATTCGAAATGGTCGGTAATCTGTTTGTTGACTTGGCTTTCGAAGACCTAAGAAAGGCATGGTAGGATAGATATAGGTCTGTAGCAGTTTGGGTCAAGAGTGTCCCCCCCTTTGAAGAGGGGGATGACCGCAGCTGCTTTCCAATTTTTGGGAATCTCAGACGACACGAAAGAGAGGTTGAACAGGCTAGTAATAGGGGTGGCAACAATTTCGGCAGATAATTTTAGAAAGAAAGGGTCCAGATTGTCTAGCCTGGCTGATTTTTAGGGGTCCAGATTTTGCAGCTCTTTCAGAACATCAGCTGAACGGATTTGGGAGAAGGAGAAATGGGGAAGGCTTGGGCGAGTTGCTGTGGGGGGGTGCAGTGCTGTTGACCGGGGTAGGAGTAGCCAGGTGGAAAGCATGGCCAGCCGTAGAAAAATGCTTATTGAAATTCTCAATTATGGTGGATTTATCAGTGGTGACAGTGTTTCCTATCTTCAGTGCAGTGGGCAGCTGGGAGGAGGTGTTCTTATTCTCCATGGACTTTACAGTGTCCCAGAACTTTTTTGAGTTAGTGTTGCAGGAAGCAAATTTCTGCTTGAAAAAGCTAGCCTTGGCTTTTCTAACTGCCTGTGTATAATGGTTTCTAGCTTCCCTGAACAGCTGCATATCACGGGGGCTGTTCAATGCTAATGCAGAACGCCATAGGATGTTTTTGTGTTGGTTAAAGGCAGTCAGGTCTTTAGGAGAACCAAGGGCTATATCTGTTCCTGGTTCTAAATTTCTTGAATGGGGCATGTTTATTTAAGATGGTTAGGAAGGCATTTAAAAAAGAATATCCAGGCATCCTCTACTGACGGGATGAGATCAATATCCTTCCAGGATACCCCGGCCAGGTCGATTAGAAAGGCCTGCTCGCTGAAGTGTTTCAGGGAGCGTTTTACAGTGATGAGTGGAGGTCGTTTGACCGCTGACCCATTACGGATGCAGGCAATGAGGCAGTGATCGCTGAGATCTTGGTTGAAGACAGCAGAGGTGTATTTAGAGGGCAAGTTGGTTAGGATGATATCTATGAGGGTGCCCGTGTTTAAGGCTTTGGGGAGGTACCTGGTAGGTTCATTGATAATTGGTGTGAGATTGAGGGCATCAAGTTTAGATTGTAGGATGGCTGGGGTGTTAAGCATGTTCCAGTTTAGGTCGCCTAGCGAGCTCTGAGATAGATGGGGGGCAATCAGTTCACATATGGTGTCCAGAGCACAGCTGGGGGCAGAGGGTGGTCTATAGCAGGCGGCAACGGTGAGAGACTTGTTTTTAGAGAGGTGGATTTTTAAAAGTAGAAGTTAAAATTGTTTGGGTACAGACCTGGATAGTAGGACAGAACTCTGCAGGCTATCTTTGCAGTAGATTGCAACACCACCCCCTTTGGCAGTTCTATCTTGTCTGAAAATGTTGTAGTTTGGAATTCAAATTTCTGAATTTTTGGTGGTCTTCCTAAGCCAGGATTCAGACACAGCTAGAACATCCGGGTTGGCAGAGTGTGCTAAAGCAGTGAATAGAACAAACTTAGGGAGGAGGCCTCTAATGTTAACATGCATGAAACCAAGGCTATTACGGTTACAGAAGTCGTCAAAAGAGAGCGCCTGGGGAATAGGAGTGGAGCTAGGCACTGCAGCGCCTGGATTCACCTCTACATCGCCAGAGGAACATAAGAGGAGTAGAATAAGGGTGCGGCTAAAAGCAATAAGAATTGGTCGTCTAGAACGTCTGGAACAGAGAGTAAAAGGAGGTTTCTGGGGGCGATAAAATAGCATCAAGGTATAATGTACAGACAACGGTATGGTAGGATGTGAATACAGTGGAGGTAAACCTAGGTATTGAGTGATGAAGAGAGAGATATTGTCTCTAGAAACATCATTGAAACCAGGAGATGTCATTGCATGTGTGGGTGGTGGAACTAATAGGTTGGATAAGGTATAGTGAGCAGGACTAGAGGCTCTACAGTAAAATAAGCCAATAAACACTAACCAGAACAGCAATGGACAAGGCATATTGACATTAAGGAGAGGCATGCTTAGTCGAGTGATCAAAAGGGTCCGGTGAGTGGAGAGGTTGGTTGGGGGTCACGGCGATTTAGACAGCTAGCCAGGCCATCGGTAGCAAGCTAGCATAGGATGGAGGTCTGTTATTAGCCACCTCTTGCGTTCCGTCAGTAACTTATCTACCCTCTGATGATAGAGGTACACATGGACATCAAACAGATGTTTCTAGTTTTCCCAAAGAAACTCACTGTATTTTAACTCACCTATCCCACAGTAATGGTTGATATGGGCATTGAACCCACAACGTTGTTCATGCCCCAAAAGTTAGAGACATGTACCTCTTTATTTCCTTTCCTTTCCACTCTCCTCCCCTCACATTCCCCATGTTCCTCTCACCCATTCCTCCTACTTTCCTTCCTCAGTTAATCCATTTGACATCCCTCCCGTATCAATTTGGTAGCCACTTACATCTCTCTCTCTCTCCTTATTTTAATGGATCTCATGCCCTCTCATGTCTGGGAGACCTGTGTCAGTAACATACTTCAAACCCACTCTCACCTCTCTACCTCTACCCAATGAAAGTAGGGTCTTGCGTATTTCCAAAATCTTTATCTGGCCTAACTCAAGGATAGAGGTTTTTAGTAAAGTTGTGCTTGTTCCTTTCTCTTACATCCACCTCTACCCATATACTTCTTTCCTCATCTCTCTATGTCTCTATCTCTCTACCCCAGGCATCTCCTTCTCCTCTTTTATATCTTTCTTTTTTTATTGTTCCCTCACACTCTCATTTTGCCTCTATCCTCCTTGTTCTCTCTCTCTCTCGCTCTCTCTCTCTCGCTCTGTATTCCAATTCATTCTTCCTCTCTCTCTGTATTCCTCTTCATTCTTCCTCCCTCTCTCTGTATTCCTCTTCATTCTTCCCCTCTCTCTCTCTCTCTCTCTCTCTCTCTCTCTCGCTCTCTCTCTCTCGCTCTGTATTCCAATTCATTCTTCCTCTCTCTCTGTATTCCTCTTCATTCTTCCTCTCTCTCTGTATTCCTCTTCATTCTTCCTCCCTCTCTCTGTATTCCTCTTCATTTTTCCTCTCTCTCTGTATTCCTCTTCATTCTTCCCCTCTCTCTCTCTCTCTCTCTCTCTCTCTCTCTCTCTCTCTCTCTCTCTCTCTCTCTCTCTCTCTCTCTCTCTCTCTCTCTCTCTCTCTCTCTGTATTCCTCTTCATTCTTCCCCTCTCTCTCTCTGTGTATTCCTCTTCATTCTTCCCCTCTCTCTCTCTGTATTCCTCTTCATTCTTCCTCTCTCTCTCTTTCTCTCTCTGTATTCCTCTTCATTCTTCCTCTCTCTCTGTATTCCTCTTCATTCTTCCCCCTCTCTCTATCTCTCTCTGTATTCCACTTCATTCTTCCCCCCTCTCTCTCTCTCTGTATTCCACTTCATTCTTCCCCTCTCTCTCTCTCTCTCTCTCTGTTGGGACAGACAGTGAGATAAGTAGTCCATCTCTCCTCTCATCCTCTGATATCATACAGAAGAGTGGATCAAAGTCTTCCCGCAGACATTTGTTGAAATATCACAGTGTCTGCCCACCTCTCTGGACTATCTTAACTAGCACAACCCCATTAAGGTTTCAGCCCTCTACCAGGGACATTGAGAGTGGGGGTGTTGTTATTTAGTATAGCTCTGAGGGGATGGGATAGGTGTAAACAACCTCTGTATGGAGGAGACACGTGTAGGTAGGCCCATCGATGCTCTCCTTCCTTTCCTATAGCCTTCTGCCATAACAATAACATAGCGATGCCATCACAGGAGGTTCAGGGTTTTGTAGCTCTATGTGGCTCAAAGTGGCTTGATCTGCTCTCTGACAAATGCCTGGCCTTATTTAGAGGTCAAAGGTTTTCCAACATAGTGAAACTGCAAGAATCTGAACCTTAATGGCGGTAATTTGTCTCTGCCATATTGGGTGGGCATTGGATTCCTTCACAGAGGAGGAAGCCATTCCGGGCCAGAGTTAAGGGCCATCCTTTATGCTGGGCCCCGGTCATACATCATGGGTCTAATCTCATAGAAAATACAGAGAGAATATAAAGAGAACCATCTGAAAACCTCAAGGCTAATGGTCCAGCGCTCTATAAGACTGCTTCGAATCAACGTTCCCTGGAATGAGGTCTGTGTGTGTGTGTGTGTGTGTGTGTGTGTGTGTGTGTGTGTGTGTGTGTGGGTGTTCTGATAGCAATGACAATTACCTATGTCAAGAAAGGGAGAGAAAAAGAGCCACACACAGCAATAGCCCTATAGCGGTGGTCCAAGACTCCCTACAGTAATGATACAGTATGATCAGTATGATAAACGCAGGGAGATTATCAGTAGCTCCTTGACTCGGGGGAAAAGCATCACATTTCATATAAATGACATGCCATGTCCAGCTGTCGGGAAGAAATGCAGTCAATCAATAACCCAGGACTCACTACAGCTGAATAGCAGTAATTTGATTCTATTTCCCAAGTTTGACCTTCCCAGTCATCACTACACACATACACACACACACACACACACACACACACACACACACACACACACACACACACACACACACACACACACACACACACACACACACACACACACACACACACATACACACACACCTCCAGCTCCCTCCTATTACATACTGCTCCCCACTAGTACATACTGCTCCCTCCTAGTACATATTGCTCCCTCCTAGTACATACTGCTCCCCACTAGTACATACTGCTCCCTCCTAGTACATACTGCTCCCCACTAGTACATACTGCTCCCTCCTAATACATACGGTAGGCAATTAAGGTCACAGTTATGAAAACTTAGGACACTAAAGATGCCTTTCTACTGACTCTGAAAAACACCTAGCCAGTGTCCATGGATCCATGCTCTCTCTCTTTACCTAGGAAAGGAATGGACTCATTTGTAACCGTGGACGACCTTGGTCGTCACACCTGGGGATGACAACATTGCTGGGAGAGAGACAGAGGATTGTTATTTGTTATTCCAAATAACATAAGATCTATCTCTAAGCACTGTAACCAGAGAGTTGAGCTGAGGTTATGGATTTGTCACAACCCTTTTCTCAATAACTACATTTTACAGGCATACAAACTGCCAGTGTGAAAACAGAAAAATAACACTAATCCGCTGTACAAGTCCAGACCAGGATGAAAAAGAAACCAAGATAATGGCGAGAGAAGAGAGAGAGAGAGAGAGAGAGAGAGAGAGAGAGAGAGAGAGAGAGAGAGAGAGATCTGAGAGTGAGAGAGAGGAATAGAGATTGTTTGAGTGAGAGAAATGGGGTATGGGAGTGAGGGAGGGAGGGAGAGAGAAAAAAAGAAGAGAGAGGAAGTTGATTTTGTTCCTGTTGGTTTTCCACCTCTATACATGCTCTCTACCCAATGACTTCATGCACCAACTGTAGAATGAAATGGGTCCATTTTCTAACTATTGTCTCTAATGTCTGTAACAACACCTCTGATATGTGTGAAAATGTTTTCAGCCGTGTTTAAAAGTTAGAAGTTCATTGATTTGTGATATTTTCTCTCATATGGTGGTATTGGCATGGCATTGAGAGGGTGTGTTTAAGGACATATTCAATCTCTCCCTATCCCAGTCTGCTGCCCCCACATGCTTCAATATGGCCACCATTGTTCCTGTACCCAAGAAAGCAAAGGTAACTGAACTAAATGACTATCGCCCCATAGCACCCTTTGTCACCATGAAGTGCTTTGAGAGACTAATCAATATCACCTCTACCCTGCCTGTCACCCAAGACCCACTTCAATTTGCTTTCCGTCCCAATAGATCCCCAGGTGGTGAACGTAGGAAACAACACCTCCACTTCGCTGATCCTCAACACTGGGGCCCCACAAGTGTGTGAGCTCAGCACCCTCCTGTACTCCCTGTTCACCCATGTCTGTGTGGCCAAGCACGCCTCCAACTCAATCATCAAGTTTACCTGACGACACAACAGTAGTAGGCTTGATTATCAACAATGACGAGACAGCCTACAGGGAGGAGGTGAGGGCTCTAGGAGTGTGGTGCAAGGAAAATAACCTCACACTCAATATCAACAAAACAAAGGAGGTGATTGTTGTCACGTTCTGACCTTTATTTCCTTTGTTTTGTCTTTATTTAGTATGGTCAGGGCGTGAGTTGGGGTGGGTGAGTCTATGTTTATTTTTCTATGTTTGTTTTTGTGTTCAGCCTAGTATGGTTCTCAATCAGAGGCAGGTGTCGTTAGTTGTCTATGATTGAGAATCATACTTAGGTAGCCTGGGTTTCACTGTTGGTTTGTGGGTGTTTGTTTCCGTGTGAGTGTTTGTCGCCACACGGTACTGTTTCGGTTTTTGTTTTCATCACATCGTTTATTGTTTGTATTTCAGTGTTCAGTTCGTTTTTAATAAAGCGTGAACACTTACCACGATGTGATTTTCATTAAAAAAAAATCAAATTTTGTCTGTCATAGTTGAAGTGTACCTATGATGAAAATTACAGGCCTCTCTCATTTTTTAAGTGGGAGAACTTGCACAATTGATGGCTGACTAAAAAAATAAATACATTTTTTGCCCCACTGTACATAGACTTGAAATCACTGGCCACTTTAATAAATGGAACACTAGTCACTTCAATAATGTTTCTATATTTTGCATTACTCATGTCATAAGTATATACTGTATTTTATTTTATTATATTCTACTGTATCTTAGTCTATGCTGCCCTGACATTGCTTGTCTATATAAACTCAGCAAAAAAAGAAACGTCCCTTTTTCAGGACCATGTCTTTGAAAGAGAATTCGTAAAAATCAAAAACAACTTCACAGATCTATATTGTAAAGGGTTTAAACACTGTTTCCCACGCTTGTTCAATGAACCATAAACAATTAATGAACATGCACCTGTGGAACGGTCGTTAAGACACTAACAGCTTACAGACGGTAGGCAATTAAGGTCACAGTTATGAAAACTTAGGACACTAAAGATGCCTTTCTACTGACTCTGAAAAACACCAAAAGAAAGATGCCCAGGGTCCCTGCTCATCTGAATGAATGTGCCTTAGACATGCTGCAAGGAGGCATGAGGACTGCAGATGTGGCCAGGGCAATAAATTGCAATGTCCATACTGTGAGACGCCTAAGACAGCGCTACAGGGAGACAGGACAGACAGCTGATCGTCCTCACAGTGTAAAACCACGTGTAACAACACCTGCACAGAATCGGTACATCCGAACATCCAACCGGTACAGGATAACAAAAACAACAACTGCCCGGGTTACACCAGGAATGAACAATCCCTCCATCAGTGCTCAGACTGTCCGCAATAGGCTGAGAGAGGCTGGACTGAGGGCTTGTAGGCCTGTTGTAAGTCCTCACCAGATATAACAACGTCGCCAGACAGGACTGGCAAAAAGTGGTCTTCACTGATGAGCCGTGGTTTTGTCTCACCAGGGGTGATGTTCAGATTCACGTTTATTATTGAAGGAATGAGCGTTACACCGAGGCCTGTACTCTGGAGCTGGATCGATTTGGAGTTGGAGGGTCCGTCATGGTCTGGGACGGTGTGTCACTGCATCATCGGACTCAACTTGTTGTCATTGCAGGCAATCTCAACGCTGTGCGTTACAGGGAAGACATCCTCCTCCCTCATGTGGTACCCTTCCTGCAGGCTCATCCTGACATGACCCTCCAGCATGACAATGCCACCAGCCATACTGCTCTTTCTGTGTGTGATTTCCTGCAAGACAGGAATGTCAGTGTTCTGCCATGGCCAGCAAAGAGCCCGGATCTCAATCCCATTGAGCACGTCTGGGACCTGTTGGATCGGAGGTTGAGGGCTAGGGCCATTCCCCCCAGAAATGTCCGGGAACTTACAGGTGCCTTAGTGGAAAAGTGCACTGCAGTACTTAATGCAGCTGGTGGACACACCAGATACTGACTGTCACTTTTGATTTTGACCCCCCCTTTGTTCAGGAACACATTATTCCATTTATGTTAGTCACATGTCTGTGGAAGTTGTTCAGTTTATGTCTCAGTTGTTGAATCTTCTTATGTTCATACAAATATTTACACATGTTAAGTTTGATGAAAATAAACGCAGTTGACAGTGAGACAACTTGTTTATTTATATATTGTATATTTATATATTCTTAATTCCATTCCTTTACTTAGATTTGTGTGTATTGGGTATATATTGTGAAATTGTTTGATATTACTTGTTAGATATTACTGCACAGTCGGAGCTAGAAACCAAAGCATATCGCTACATCCACAATAACATCGGATTTAAAGGCAGCCCCCCCCCTCAATTTTTTTATTTTATTTCACCTTTATTTAACCAGGTAGGCTAGTTGAGAACAAGTTCTCCTTTACAACTGGGACCTGGCCTAGATAAAGCAAAGCAGTTTGACACATACAACAACACAGAGGTAAACATGGAATAAACAAACATGCAGTCAATAACACAGTAGAAAAAGTCTGCACACAGGATGTGCAAATGAGGTAGGATAAGGGAGGTAAGGCAATAAATAGGCCATGGTGGCGAAGTAATTACAATATAGCAATTAAACACTGGAATGGTAGATGTGCAAAAGATGAATGTGCAAGTAGAGATACTGGGGTGGAAAGTAGCAAGATAAATAAATAAATACGGTATGGGGATGAGGTAGTTGATGGGCTATTTATAGATGGGCTATGTACAGGTGCAGTGATCTGTGAGCTGCTCTGACAGCTGGTGCTTAAAGCTAGTGAGGGAGATATAAGTCTACAGCTTCAGTGAATTTTTGCAGTTCGTTCCAGTCATTGGCAGCAGAGAACTGGAAGAAGAGGCGCCAAAGGAAGAATTGGCTTAGGGGTTGACCATTGAGATTTGTTTAATAGATTGTTGGAGGTTATTTTGTAAATTACATCGCCGAAGTCGAGGATCAGTAGTATGGTCAGTTTTACGAGGGTATGTTTGGCAGCATGAGTGAAGGATGCTTTGTTGCAAAATAGGAAGCCAATTCTAGATTTCATTTTGGATTGGAGATGCTTAATGTGAGTCTGGAAGGAGGCTTTACAGTCTAACCAGACACCTAGGTATTTGTAGTTGTCCACATATTCTAAGTCAGAACTGTCCAGAGTAGTGATGCTGGATGGGCGGGCAGGTGCGGGCAATGATCGGTTGAAGAGCATGCATTTAGTTTTACTTGCATTTAAGAGCAGTTGGTGGCCACGGAAGGAGAGTTGTATGGCATTGAAGCTCGTATGGAGGTTAGTTAACACAGTGTCCAAAGAAGGGCCAGAGGTATACAGCATGGTGTCGTCTGCATAGAGGTGGATCAGAGAATCACCCATAGACCCATAGACCCATAGAATTTTCTACCATCTGTCTTGACTTTAAAAGCGACAGCTTCATTAGAATGGCTTTTCAGTTGACTATAATATCATAATATCATATTTCATTTAACAGACAGCTTTTTCCATTGGTTTCAACATCGTGAGTGATTATCTAATTAGGTTACTCACTTGTGTCTTGTCCATAGTTTTCCCAAAGACTGTAACATGAAACACCACAGTCCCAGTATTACACATCCATTAACATGAGACTGTAACATGAAACACCACGGTCCCAGTATAACACATCCATTAACATGAGACTGTAACATGAAACACCACAGTCCCAGTATAACACATCCATTAACATGAGACTGTAACATGAAACACCACGGTCCCAGTATAACACATCCATTAACATGAGACTGTAACATGAAACACCACAGTCCCAGTATAACACATCCATTAACATGAGACTGTAACATGAAACACCACAGTCCCAGTATAACACATCCATTAACATGAGACTGTAACATGAAACACCACAGTCCCAGTATAACACATCCATTAACATGAGACTGTAACATGAAACACCACAGTCCCAGTATAACACATCCATTAACATGAGACTGTAACATGAAACACCACAGTCCCAGTATAACACATCCATTAACATGAGACTGTAACATGAAACACCACAGTCCCAGTATAACACATCCATTAACATGAGACTGTAACATGAAACACCACAGTCCCAGTATAACACATCCATTAACATGAGACTGTAACATGAAACACCACAGTCCCAGTATAACACATCCATTAACATGAGACTGTAACATGAAACACCACAGTCCCAGTATAACACATCCATTAACATGAGACTGTAACATGAAACACCACAGTCCCAGTATAACACATCCATTAACATGAGACTGTAACATGAAACACCACGGTCCCAGTATAACACATCCATTAACATGAGACTGTAACATGAAACACCACAGTCCCAGTATAACACATCCATTAACATGAGACTGTAACATGAAACACCACAGTCCCAGTATAACACATCCATTAACATGAGACTGTAACATGAAACACCACGGTCCCAGTATAACACATCCATTAACATGAGACTGTAACATGAAACACCACAGTCCCAGTATAACACATCCATTAACATGAGACTGTAACATGAAACACCACAGTCCCAGTATAACACATCCATTAACATGAGACTGTAACATGAAACACCACAGTCCCAGTATAACACATCCATTAACATGAGACTGTAACATGAAACACCACGGTCCCAGTATAACACATCCATTAACATGAGACTGTAACATGAAACACCACAGCCCCAGTATAACACATCCATTAACATGAGACTGTAACATGAAACACCACAGTCCCAGTATAACACATCCATTAACATGAGACTGTAACATGAAACACCACAGTCCCAGTATAACACATCCATTAACATGAGACTGTAACATGAAACACCACAGTCCCAGTATAACACATCCATTAACATGAGACTGTAACATGAAACACCACACCACACATCCATTAACATGTCCCCACAGTATAACACATCCATTAGCATGAGACTGTAACATGAAACACCACAGTCCCAGTATAACACATCCATTAACATGAGACTGTAACATGAAACACCACAGTCCCAAGGCAGTCCCCTGCCTTTTCCTCTGTCCCCCCTGCCTTCTCCCCTGCCTTTTCCTTTATCCCCCCCTGCCTTCTCCCCTGCTTTTTCCTCTGTCCCCCCTGCCTTTTCCCCTACCTTCTCCCCTGCCTTCTCCCCTGCCTTTTCTTTTTCCCCCCCCTGCCTTCTCCCCTGCCTTTTCCTCTGTCCCCCCTGCCTTCTCCCCTGCCTTCTCCTCTGCCATCCAGTACTATGTGTGTTTGTGTGGTGTAGGGATAAACCACTCGTGCGCTTTAACACTGCCACACAATACAAGCTGTAATTGAATGACACTGTCCCCCCTGCCTTTTCCTCTGTTCCCCCTGCCTTTTCCTCTGTCCCCCCTGCCTTCTCCCCTGCCTTATCCACTACCTTCTCCCCTGCCTTTTCCTCTGTCCCCCCCTGCCTTCTCCCCGGCCTTCTCCCCTGCCTTCTCCCCTGCCTTTTCCCCTGCCTTTTCCCCTGCCTTTTCCCCTGCATTTTCCCCTGCCTTTTCCCCTGCCTTTTCCCCTGCCTTTTCCCCTGCCTTCTCCCCTGCCTTTTCCTCTGTCCCCCCCTGCCTTCTCCACTACCTTCTCCCCTGCCTTTTCCTCTGTCCCCCCCTGCCTTCTCCCCCTTCTCCACTACCTTCCTTCTCCCCTGCCTTCTCCCCTGCCTTCTCCCCTGCCTTCTCCCCTGCCTTTTCCTCTGTTCCCCCTGCCTTTTCCCCTGCCTTTTCCCCTGCCTTTTCCCCTGCCTTTTCCCCTGTCATTTCCCCTGCCTTTTCCCCTGCCCTTTCCCCTGCCTTTTCCCCTGCCTTCTCCCCTGCCTTTTCCCCTGCCTTCTCCCCTGCCTTTTCCTCTGTCCCCCCCTGCCTTCTCCCCTGCCTTTTCCTCTGTCCCCCCCTGCCTTCTCCACTGCCTTCTCCTCTGCCTTTTCCCCTGCCTTCTCCCCTGCCTTTTCTTCTGTCCCCCTCTGCCTTCTCCCCTGCCTTCTCCCCTGCCTTTCCTCTGTCCCCCCTGCCTTTTCCTCTGTCCCCCCCTGCCTTTTCCTCTGTCCCCCCCTGCCTTTTCCCCTACCTTCTCCTCTGCCTTCTCCCCTGCCTTTTCCTTTGTCCCCCCTGCCTTCTCCCCTGCCTTCTCCCCTGCCTTTTCCTCTGTCCCCCCTGCCTTCTCCCCTGCCTTCTCCTCTGCCATCCAGTACTATGTGTGTTTGTGTGGTGTAGGGATAAACCACTCGTGCGCTGTAACACTGCCACACAATACAAGCTGTAATTGAATGACACTGTCCCCCCTGCCTTTTCCTCTGTTCCCCCTGCCTTTTCTTCTGTCCCCCCCTGCCTTCTCCCCTGCCTTCTCCCCTACCTTCTCCCCTGCCTTTTCCTCTGTCCCCCCCTGCCTTCTCCCCGGCCTTCTCCCCTGCCTTCTCCCCTGCCTTCTCCCCTGCCTTTTCCTTTGTCCCCCCCTACCTTCTCCCCTGCCTTCTCCCCTGCCTTTTCCTCTGTTCCCCCTGCCTTTTCCTCTGTCCCCCCCTGCCTTCTCCCCTGCCTTCTCCCCTGCCTTTTCCTCTGTCCCCCCCTGCCATTTCCTCTGTTCCCCCCTGCCCTTTCCTCTGTCCTCCCCTGCCTTCTCCCCTGCCTTCTCCCCTGCCTTTTCCTCTGTCCCCCCCTGCCTTCTCCCCTGCCTTCTCCCCTGCCTTATCCCCTGCCTTCTCCCCTGCCTTCTCCCCTGCCTTTTCCTCTGTCCCCCCTGCCTTCTCCCCTGCCTTCTCCTCTACCATCCAGTACTATGTGTATTTGTGTGGTGTAGGAATAAACCACTCGTGCGCTGGAACACTGCCACACAATACAAGCTGTAATTGAATGACGCTGGGCTGGAATGTAAAGACCCAGGGCTGTTGAACAGGCCTACCTACACCCACTCTAATCCAATTGTAAATTATACAAACACAAAACGCTCACTGGCTATTGTGCAACCGTTCAAGCTTTCTCCCCTGCAAAAAACTGTCCCTTCTGTCTGCCTGCGACGGTGTAGAGAGGATCATCCCACAAGACTGCAATGGAGGGAGGGAGGGCAAGAAATAGGAAAGAGGAGAGGGGTGGAGATAGAGAACTGCTAGGGACCTCTCCGTGTCTTCATGGGGGGTGTACAGTATAGAGAGTCAGGAATCTCTTCTGTAGATGTATAAGGTGACTGGAACAGTATTTGTCATTGATTGAAATGGTAGTGCCTGTGTTTATGTGCATTTGTATACATGTGTGGATCTGTGTGTATGTCAATGTATGCGTGTGTGGATCTGTGTGTATGTCAATGTATGCATGTGTGGATCTGTGTGTATGTCAATGTTTGCATGTGTGGATCTGTGTGTATGTCAGTGTATGCATGTGTGGATCTGTGTGTATGTCAATGTATGCATGTGTGGATCTGTGTGTATGTCAATGTTTGCATGTGTGGATCTGTGTGTATATCAGTGTTTGCATGTGTGGATCTGTGTGTATGTCAATGTTTGCATGTGTGGATCTGTGTGTATGTCAATGTTTGCATGTGTGGATCTGTGTGTATGTCAATGTTTGCATGTGTGGATTTGTGTGTATGTCAATGTTTGCATGTGTGGATCTGTGTGTATGTCAATGTATGCATGTGTGGATCTGTGTGTATGTCAATGTTTGCATGTGTGGATCTTTGTGTATGTCAATGTTTACATGTGTGGATCTGTGTGTATGTCAATGTATACATGTGTGGATCTGTGTGTATGTCAATGTATACATGTGTGGATCTGTGTGTATGTCAATGTATACATGTGTGGATCTGTTTGTATGTCAATGTATACATGTGTGGATCTGTGTGTATGTCAATGTATACATGTGTGGATCTGTGTGTATGTCAATGTATACATGTGTGGCTCTGTGTGTATGTCAATGTTTGCATGTGTGGATCTGTGTGTATGTCAATGTATACATGTGTGGATCTGTGTGTATGTCAATGTATACATGTGTGGATCTGTGTGTATGTCAATGTTTGCATGTGTGGATCTGTGTGTATGTCAATGTTTGCATGTGTGGATCTGTGTGTATGTCAATGTTTGCATGTGTGGATCTGTGTGTATGTCAATGTTTGCATGTGTGGATCTGTGTGTATGTTTATGTATGCATGTGTGGATCTTTGTGCATGTCAATGTTTGCATGTGTGGATCTGTTTGTATGTCAATGTATACATGTGTGGATCTGTGTGTATGTCAATGTTTGCGTGTGTGGATCTGTGTGCATGTCAGTGTTTGCATGTGTGGATCTGTGTGTATGTCAATGTGTGCATGTGTGGATCTGTGTGTATGTCAATGTTTGCATGTGTGGATCTGTGTGTATGTCAATGTTTGCATGTGTGGATCTGTGTGTATGTTTATGTATGCATGTGTGGATCTTTGTGCATGTCAATGTTTGCATGTGTGGATCTGTTTGTATGTCAATGTATACATGTGTGGATCTGTGTGTATGTCAATGTATACATGTGTGGATCTGTGTGTATGTCAATGTATACATGTGTGGCTCTGTGTGTATGTCAATGTTTGCATGTGTGGATCTGTGTGTATGTCAATGTATACATGTGTGGATCTGTGTGTATGTCAATGTATACATGTGTGGATCTGTGTGTATGTCAATGTTTGCATGTGTGGATCTGTGTGTATGTCAATGTTTGCATGTGTGGATCTGTGTGTATGTCAATGTTTGCATGTGTGGATCTGTGTGTATGTCAATGTGTGCATGTGTGGATCTGTGTGCATGTCAGTGTTTGCATGTGTGGATCTGTGTGTATGTCAATGTTTGCATGTGTGGATCTGTGTGTATGTCAATGTTTGCATGTGTGGATCTGTGTGTATGTCAATGTTTGCATGTGTGGATCTGTGTGTATGTTTATGTATGCATGTGTGGATCTTTGTGCATGTCAATGTTTGCATGTGTGGATCTGTGTGTATGTCAATGTATGCATGTGTGGATCTGTGTGTATGTCAATGTTTGCATGTGTGGTCTATGAAATAGGGACATTTAATGGAGGGATTCATTTTCACCGGGCGAATAAAATACAGTTATGTTAATAGATAAGATTTAGTCATTGTTTTTTGCATAAATGTCTTTGAATCTCACACTATGCATAGATAGGAGATTCCTGACAATGGATATATGACACACAACAATGTAATCTTTCAACTGTTGCATATCAATTAGGTTTTGAGTGATTGTAAACTCAGCGTACATTATTTGTGGAACTAATCTTACGGCAGAGTGTCAAACACAGGAGGTTGGTGGCACCTTCATTGTGGAGGATGGGCTTGTGGTAATGGCTGGAGCAGGATCAGTGGAATGGTATCAAACACATTAAACACATGGTTTGATGCCGTTCCATTCGCTCCGTTCAAGGCATTATTATGAGCCGTCCTCCCTTCTGCAGCCTCCACTGGTGTCAACGTGTGTGTGTGTGTGTGTGTGTGTGTGTGTGTGTGTGTGTGTGTGTGTGTGTGTGTGTGTGTGTGTGTGTGTGTGTGTGTGTGTGTGTGTGTGTGTGTGTGTGTGTGTGTGTGTGTGAAGAACAGGGTTTAATGAAGCACTCTTATGCTTGTATGCGTGCTTGATGGTATCTATGTGTGTTGTGGTGTGCTCAGTATGCCTAGCCAGTCAGTGAGTTAGGCAGCAGACAGACACGGTAGACTACAGATCTCCAGGCTGCTTCGGTGTTCCAGTCTCTCTCTCTCCCACCGTTCCCCTCTCGCCCCTTAATCACAAACTGACCTTGGTGCTAGAATATTGACCCTCTTCATTCTTTGGAGGTGTATGTGTGTGTGTTTCTCTCTCTCTTTCTCTCTTTCTCTCTCTCTCTGGGGTTAGCGTTCTGCGTGGCTATCCACACAGCTTATCTATAACTCCAGCAGGTAAGGGGACAAACAATGGTGTCTCTCTCTCATTCTCTCACTGTCTCTCTCTCTCTGCTTCTTTCTCATCATAATGAGCAAAGCAAAGCTTGTAAGAAAAACTAAAGCTCTCTCTTAATCTTGTTCACTCTTTCTTTTAGTCTCTCACCTCCTTTAGTCTCTCTCTCTCTCTCTCTCTCTCTCTTTCCTTCTCTCTCTCTTTCTTTCCTTCTTTCTCTCTCTTTCTTTCCTTCCTTGTCTCTCTCTCTTTCCTTCTCTCTCTCTCTCTCTCTCTTTCTCTCTCTCTCTCTCTCTCTTTCCTTCTCTCTCTGACTCTCTCTCTCTCTCTCTCTCTTTCTGTTTCTCTTTCTTTCCTTCTCTCTCTCTTTCCTTCTCTCTCTGACTCTCTCTCTCTTTCCTCTCTCTCTCTTTCTGTTTCTCTTTCTTTCCTTCTCTCTCTCTTTCCTTCTCTCTCTGACTCTCCCTTTCCTCTCTCTCTCTCTCTTTCTCTTTCTTTCCTTCTCTCTCTCTTTCCTTCTCTCTCTGACTCTCCCTTTCCTCTCTCTCTCTCTCTTTCTCTTTCTTTCGTTCTCTCTCTCTTTCCTTCTCTATCTGACTCTCTCTCCCTTTCCTCTCTCTCTCTTTCTCTTTCTCTTTCTTTCCTTCTCTCTCTCTCCTATTTTCGCTCTCTCTCTTTTTCTTTCTCCCCATTCTCTTGTATTTTTTTGTCATTGAGCGGTTTTCTTCACACAGGCAGTTTGTATGCCAGTAAAATGTAGTGACAAATCCATAAGAGCAGCCTGTTCACCTCAGTTCAACTGTCTGGTTACAGTCCTTAGAGATGTATCTTATGTTATTTGGAATAGCATTGGACAATCCATAGAATGTATCAGATGAATGTAGAGTTGTAGAGTTATGTACACCTGGGTATCTATAGAAAGTTATGGATACTTGGTGGCCCTCTCTATGTCTTTCTTTCTCTTTACCTCTGTATCTCATTCTCTCTCTCTGTTTCTCTCTCTCTTTGTCTCTCTCTCTGTATCGCTCAGTTTGAAGTTGAAGAGATAGCTGCCCCCCCCCGTCTCTCCCTCTTTGTGTCTGTGTAGAACATAGGGTCTATTGGATGAGAGAGCAGAGAGGAGAGATAAGGGCAATCATGATCAGATCTCAGGGACACTCTCTCAGGGGAGAGCTACTGTGTAATTATAGACTGAATCATACAGATATTGGCCTTTATCGGCCTTTGTAGACTCATGGTGGTGTGTGTGTGTGTGTGTGTGTGTGTGTGTGTGTGTGTGTGTGTGTGTGTGTGTGTCAGTGGAGGCTCCTCAGAGGAGGAAAGAGAGGACCTTCCTCCTCAGTGAATTTCATTTAAACAATTTAATAGTGAAACATTTAAAAGTTATACTTTTAGATAAAACTATACTAAATATATTCACGTCACCAAATAATTGAATAAAGCACACTGTTTTGCAATGAAGATCAACAGTAGCCTCATCAGCACTCTGTAGGGTAGCACAATGGTGTACCAAAGCACAGCTAGTTTCTGTCCTCTTGGTACATTGACTTCAATACAAAACCTAGGAGGCTAATGGTTCTCACCCCCTTCCTTAGACTTACACAGTAATTATGACAACTTCCGGAGGACGTCCTGAAGCATGAACTGACAGGTTTTCCACCCAATCAAAGAATCAGAGAATGAATCTAATACTGAAAGCATAAGCTACAGCTAGTTCGCACTGCAGTGCTTAAAATGTGGTGAGTAGCTGACTCAAAGAGGAAGAAAGACAATAGTTGAACAGTTTCAATCAAATTAAATTCTTCCAAAATGAAAGAGAAGCAAGATTGAGAGAGAGAGATTTACTTTCACTTACTTTGCTGGTCAATGCAGCTAACTAGGTTAGCCTACTCAAACACCCGGCTCAAACAGAGAGGGATGCTATGTTAGCTAGCTGGCTATGGCTATCCAACACTGGAACTCTTCCAAGTCAAGGTAACCTTTTGGTTTTATAAATGTATTGCCACCAGGTGTCACGAATACCACCGAAGGTGGCTCCCCTTCCCGTTCCGGTGGCGCTCGGCGGTTGTCGTCGCCGGTCTACCAGCTGCCACCGATCCCTTTTTCCCTTTTCGTTTGGTTTGTCTAATTGGTTTCACCTGTTCCTTGTTGGGGTTTTTGGGTTGGGGTTATTTAAGTTCGGTTAGCACGCCTGTGTTTGTCTGGCTTGTTGCTGTTTATGTCAAGAGGTGTTATTGATTATTGTTGGGATTTTCCGCTATCCGGTAAGGTACCAGTTTGTACTTGGGTATACAGTGCCTTGCGAAAGTATTCGGCCCCCTTGAACTTTGCGACCTTTTGCCACATTTCAGGCTTCAAACATAAAGATATAAAACTGTATTTTTTTGTGAAGAATCAACAACAAATGGGACACAATCATGAAGTGGAACGACATTTATTGGATATTTCAAACTTTTTTAACAAATCAAAAACTGAAAAATTGGGCGTGCAAAATTATTCAGCCCTTTACTTTCAGTGCAGCAAACTCTCTCCAGAAGTTCAGTGAGGATCTCTGAATGATCCAATGTTGACCTAAATGACTAATGATGATAAATACAATCCACCTGTGTGTAATCAAGTCTCCGTAGAAATGCACCTGCACTGTGATAGTCTCAGAGGTCCGTTAAAAGCGCAGAGAGCATCATGAAGAACAAGGAACACACCAGGCAGGTCCGAGATACTGTTGTGAAGAAGTTTAAAGCCGGATTTGGATACAAAAAGATTTCCCAAGCTTTAAACATCCCAAGGAGCACTATGCAAGCGATAATATTGAAATGGAAGGAGTATCAGACCACTGCAAATCTACCAAGACCTGGCCGTCCCTCTAAACTTTCAGCTCATACAAGGAGAAGACTGATCAGAGATGCAGCCAAGAGGCCCATGATCACTCTGGATGAACTGCAGAGATCTACAGCTGAGGTGGGAGACTCTGTCCATAGGACAACAATCAGTCGTATATTGCACAAATCTGGCCTTTATGGAAGAGTGGCAAGAAGAAAGCCATTTCTTAAAGATATCCATAAAAAGTGTTGTTTAAAGTTTGCCACAAGCCACCTGGGAGACACACCAAACATGTGGAAGAAGGTGCTCTGGTCAGATGAAACCAAAATTTAACTTTTTGGCAACAATGCAAAACGTTATGTTTGGCGTAAAAGCAACACAGCTGAACACACCATCCCCACTGTCAAACATGGTGGTGGCAGCATCATGGTTTGGGCCTGCTTTTCTTCAGCAGGGACAGGGAAGATGGTTAAAATTGATGGGAAGATGGATGGAGCCAAATACAGGACCATTCTGGAAGAAAACCTGATGGAGTCTGCAAAAGACCTGAGACTGGGACGGAGATTTGTCTTCCAACAAGACAATGATCCAAAACATAAAGTAAAATCTACAATGTAATGGTTCGAAAATAAACATATCCAGGTGTTAGAATGGCCAAGTCAAAGTCCAGACCTGAATCCAATCGAGAATCTGTGGAAAGAACTGAAAACTGCTGTTCACAAATGCTCTCCATCCAACCTCACTGAGCTCGAGCTGTTTTGCAAGGAGGAATGGGAAAAAATTTCAGTCTCTCGATGTGCAAAACTGATAGAGACATACCCCAAGCGACTTACAGCTGTAATCGCAGCAAAAGGTGGCGCTACAAAGTATTAACTTAAGGGGGCTGAATAATTTTGCACGCCCAATTTTTCAGTTTTTGATTTGTTATAAAAGTTTGAAATATCCAATAAATGTCGTTCCACTTCATGATTGTGTCCCACTTGTTGTTGATTCTTCACAAAAAAATACAGTTTTATATATTTATGTTTGAAGCCTGAAATGTGGCAAAAGGTCGCAAAGTTCAAGGGGGCCGAATACTTTCGCAAGGCACTGTATGTATTTACGCCTGTGTTCGGCGTCACCCATTGTACGTTTTCCTGTTTGGACATTAAATCATTTTTCCTGAATCCTCTACTCTCTGTGCCTGACTCCACACCCATCACTCTTCGAGCGTTACACCAGGTCTGTTTAACTGCTTGCTGACTGTACACCGTACTGCATGATTGTAGCGGATTTACTAACGCATTAATTCTATTAGCGATATTGACTATGACATTAGCTAATTTGATGACAACAATGTAGTCTGTGTGTAGAGGTTAGAAGTTAGGATATAAAGATTTGGCTTGGAAAGTTTTTTTTGCTAAAGTGTTGTACACTGAGTCCATAAGTGAAGGAAAAAGATAAGAGGAGAGCAGCGTGTAGATACGAGAAGGAATTATACAACGAGCAAAGTGAACATGCTGTTTGTATGTGGCGGCTATGAAAGTTAACTGTGTTTGCGTGTGATCAGGGGTGTATTCATTGTGCCAATTCTGTTGAAAAACTTTCTTAAACGGAAGCAAACTGAAAGAAACGGGGATAATGCCTGAATTTGTACAATAGAAATTCTCGTTTGCAACTGTTGGACTAATGATTACACCCTGGATCAGCTAAGGGCAGGCAAGAGTGTGTAAGGCAGTATTGAAGCTGTCACTGTCTGTCACCTTGATTACTCCAATTTTTCTCTCTCATTTATAGGCTAGGTTGTAGCAACCTCATGATGGGTAAAGGGAAAATTGTAGTATTATGTAGTAGCCTAAACCTATTGCTGTTACATTGAACTGGGTGAATGGAATATGAATGACAGTCATCCAATATGCTGTCATAGAAATACTTGTTTTTATGCAGATTCTAGAATATGTATCTGTATCTCTCTATCTCTGTATCTCTCTCTTTCTCTCTCTCTCTCTCTCTCTGTATCTCTCTCTCTGTATCTCTCTCTCTTCCTATCTCTCTTTCTCTGTGTCTCTCTCTTTCTTTCTCTCTCTGTGTATCTTTCTCAGAACTAAGAGAAATAAGGAGTTTGTAGCCTAACGTGCTAGTGGATTGTGCAGGTAATTTCATTTTTCTCCCAGGAAGCACAGAGAGCCAAATTAATTCAAGAGCATAATGTCCCACTTTTCCTTCAAACAGATCTAATTTCACAGACCTGTTTGCTCAACCAAATCCGGCTTGAACAGGGACCAAGGCTCAGCTCAGTCTTGCAGTGGGAAAGTATAGACACAGTAAACTTTTTAATACCTTTTTATTGGGCAAGCTCTGGGATTCTGGGACCTATTGAGACTATTGAGTCCGAGTAAGGCATCATCAGCCGAACCAGAGCTGCCGAACCCACCGCTGGGTTTGATTGAGGCTACCTGCGGGGTCCCTGAGGAGAGAGAGAGCAGCAGTGGTGCTCGGCTGATGATGCCTGGGCTCTTTCGGAGGTTAGGAGACTCAGGAGAGGTGAAGGTAGATAGTAGATGCATAATGAAATGTTATCCTGCTGCCGTCACCGTGTACCCATGCCCCTGTAGTACACTTAAGGACACACACACCCTAAGAAGCACACTCAGAGTTACGCAGGGACCAACTTTCATAATTCATTGTATTTAATTAGCGTTTCTTAATATCGATGACGGAAACTCCACTTAAGCGACGGGGGAGAACAGGGGAGCTTATGTTCAATTCTGACAGAAGTTTGCACAGTCTGCATATCCCGACGCTCCGGAACTCACTCACTCATCCATAATGGAGGCACACTCTGTGTCTGAGGGAAGCAGTGAAAAGTTGGGCTACCCCGCCGCATGATTTAATAGATGGTGACACGCAGTGGGTAAATGAAGGACACCGCCCCGCAGGGCTAGCTCCGCCGCGGCTGCCATGGTTACCTGGGACTAACTGTCATGAATGCTTAAAGGTGCATTAGGTAGGATTCTCTGTTGCTAATATCTAGCCTTCTAACTCACAAGGCTTAGGATCACTTAGAATCAATGTTTGTGAAGGAGGTTATTTTGGGCCATGTCAGTGGGAGAGAGCAAAGATCGAAGATGAGTTAAAAAAGTTGTTCTGTTCTTTATTGGTATGCTAACTAAAGTTAAGCATCAAATTCTGCAGTGTGTATCCAACATTAAATCCATACCTTTAGAGACTATCAATTCTACCTGGCATTTTGGCCTTTGAAAAATCAATATTTTTCCTCACTGATCTCAGAGAAGAAAAGACAGGACAGGAAGGATCGTGTTTTTTTTTCTCTTTCCCCCTCTCCACTCACAGATTGTTGATGAGTTGGCCTAGCAAGGTACAGTGCAATCAAATGCATCACTACATACCTCCGTTTTAAATCTCCTAAGAGAGTGGGAGAGAGAGGGATGGAGGGGAGTATGGAGGAAGGGGAGAAAGAAGGGGAAGAGTCTGGGGAAGATGAGGCCATGTGAATTGATCTGGACACAGCCTTGAAAGGCCAGAGTGGTCGCCCATAAAATGGCTGCCAGTCCCTAGAGTGAGCCACACTGTCACATGTACACACTCCCCCTCTCTTCTCTCTTCTCTTCTCCTCTTCTCCTCTCCTCTGACTGTCTGAACTCAACCCAGGGCACTGCTGGGCTAGCAGTTTTTCAGAGTGTGATGCCTACAAGTGTGCTCTGAGTGACATGTGTGAGTATGTGTGGCTACTTTTCCTGGGGTTCAAATAGGAAAACAAAAATATGAATACATACTACTACATAACACTACATAATACTACATAATACTACAGAACACTACATAACACTACATAACACTACATAACACTACATAACACTACATAATACTACATAATACTACATAACACTACATAACACTACATAATACTACATAACACTACATAATACTACATAACACTACATAACACTACATAATACTACATAATACTACATAATACTACATAATACTACATAACACTACATAACACTACATAATACTACATAATACTACATAACACTACATAACACTACATAACACTACATAATACTACATAACACTACATAACACTACATAACACTACATAATACTACATAATACTACATAATACTACATAACACTACATAATACTACATAACACTACATAACACTACATAACACTACATAATACTACATAACTACATAACACACTACATAACACTACATAATACTACATAATACTACATAACACTACATAACACTACACATAACACTAATACATAATACTACATAACACTACATAACACTACATAACACTACATAATACTACATAACACTACATAATACTACATAATACTACATAATAATACTACTACATAACACTACATAACACTACACATAATACTACATAACACTACATAATACTACATAATACTACATAATACTACATAACACTACATAACACTACATAACTACTACATACATAACACTACATAACACACATAACACTAATAATACTACATAATACTACATAACACTACATAATACTACTACATAACACTACAGAACACTACATAATACTACATAACACTACATAACACTACATAACACTACATAATACTACATACACTACATAACACTACATAACACTACATAGCACTACATAATACTACATAACACTACATAACACTAATACTACATAACACTACATAACACTACATAACACTACATAACACTACATAATACTACATAACACTACATAATACTACATAACACTACATAACACTACATAACACTACATAACACTACATAACACTACATAATACTACATAGTACTACATAACACTACATAATACTACATAACACTACATAACACTACATCATCTCCTGCCTCTTTCTCAAGCTTCAGAAGCAGGAGATGGTTCCTGCCCTATATGCCGTTCCTACATAATACAATACACACTACAATACACTCCTCGTTGTTCCGTAAGGTGTTCTTTTATGTTTTTGTCATCTGATTTTATTGCTAGTTTGAGTTACATGAGGTGGCAGAGTGTTCCATGTAGTCATGGCTCTATTTAATACTGTGTTGCCCAGCCTGGCATGTCTTGGGCTGTACCGATGAGTGTCCGAACTGTGTGCTAACTGATGGAACAGACAGTTCGGTACCTTCAACACATCAACACTTTGCACAAAGACTAATATTGATGCAGTCAATCTCTCCTCAACTCTGAGCCAGGAGAGATTGACAGGCAAGTTACTGACATTCGCCCTCCATGTACATCAACATGCAATATGTGCTGCTCTGTTCAGGACCAACTGCAATTGAGCTACAGTACCAGTCAAAAGCTTGGACACACCTACTCATTCAAGGGTTTTTCTTTATTTTTACTATTTTCTACATTGTAGAATAATAATGAAGACATCAGAACTATGAAATAACACATATGGAGTCATGTAGTAACAAAAAAAGTGTTAAACAAATCAAAATAAGTAGCCACCCTTTGCCTTGATGACAGCTTTGCACACTCTTGGCATTCTCTCAAACAGCTCCTTGAGGACTGCTTTTCCAACAGTCTTGAAGGAGTTCCCACATATGCTGAGCACTTGTTGGCTGCTTTTCCTTCACTCTGACGGTCCAACTCATCCCAAACCATCTAATTTGGGTTGAGATTGGGTGATTGTGGAGGCCAGGTCATCTGATGCAACACTCCATCACTCTTCTTCTTGGTCAAATAGCCCTTACACAGCCTGAAGGTGAAAAACAAATGGAGGTGAAAAACAAAGTTATAGTCCCACTAAGCGCAAACCAGATGGGATGGCGTATGGCTGCAGAATGCTGTGGTAGCCATGCTGGTTTAAGTGTGCCTTGAACTCTAAATAGAACACAGACAGTGTCACCAGCAAGCACCCCCACACCATCACACCTTCTCCTCCATGCTTCACGGTGGGAGCCACACATTCTGTGTACCTGAGCTGCATCTAAATACTAAGAAAACACATGTTGTTTTTCCTGCAGCTGAGCTAGCAGCCAGATAATCTCTACCCTTAGCTTCTTGATGAGGATGCATCTGGGACAGAAAAATAATTAATATTAATTTATCAGTTTCAGCTTATCTTCCTTCTCAGTGTAGAGATCATCTCGCACCTAGCGCATTTGAGCCCAGACATAGACACAGACACAGCATTAGCTTTCTGTTAAAGGAATTTGATTCCTATATGTTTATCAACCAATTCAACTAAAACACTCTGCCCATTTCTAAGAATTTGTAAGATACTTATTTGCATAAAACGGATAGAGACCAGTCTCAAAATCAATCAATAGTGTTTATTCTCGAGAGTACTAATCATGATACAATATACAACAGGTTATATACTAAAAATGACATCATAGGTTTAAAAACGGTCCGTCCTCCACTCCGATACAATGGCAGTATAGTTCACAAGCCTTCCCACATTGTCCACCACCTGTTAAATAATCTACTACTAGCCCAAGATCTCTCCTCTCCCTGTGTAGAGACAGGAACACAGTATTCCAGCCAGTCTGACGATAGCTCCATTAGTTTCTAACAAGGAACAGACAGTCCTTCTAATTCTGGACGAAAACTACACACATTACATTCAGTATTAAGATTATAATAAGATTCATACATCCATACAGTAACATAGTAGTATTCTGTTTAATCATAGTTCTGATTGAAATGTATACATAATTTAGTCATTATTCATAAATATCCCTTAGCACTTTCTCTTTTTGCTCTGTTAGTATGACGGCTAACCACTAACTATTGTGCTGTTTTAGCTGGAATCAGTAACACAAACTAGCGGTCCCAGCCGAAAAAGATAAAGATAGAACATTTTCCGTAAAAACAGTGTGTGTGTGTGTGTGTGTGTGTGTGTGTGCGTTCATGCGTGTGTGTTTGTGTGTGTCCATTTGTGTTGTGTTTGTGTGTGTGTGTATGTGTGTGTGTGTGCATGCGCTTGTTTTTCGCTTATAAAAGACACTTATACAAAAATCAATGGTCCAGAAATATTCCCTTCACGCTTTACTCTTATAATATAATGTTTAGCACTGTCAGCACTGTGTCTGTTACAATCCACTTGTTAAAGTCAACAGTCATAGAAGGAACAAGATACCCTCCGTCGGGCTTCACACTCTGAAAGCCCCTGTGTGAACAGACAAGTTCCCCGGGCCCGTTGACATTTCTCCAGACGCCCTTGGGGAGATCATACCCCATAGTGGACATTCTCCCTTCAGTTGTCGTAGCGTGTGGTGTGCACACGCCGCCGTGTGAATAAGTCATGTCTTCCCGATATACCAACCCACCAAGTTCACATCATTGAGATTTCACTTGCCTGTCACACTGCATGCTTATGGCCGGCAGGGGGGCAATTCCACTGCATATTATAATTACCCATCAAAGATCCACCACCATATTTTACAGTAGGTATGGTGCTCCTTTCAGCATGTGCATCTTTCTTTCGATGCCAACCCCACCACTGGCGTGGGTGGAAAATTAGCTCTATTTTCATGTCATCTGACCATAGAACCAGTTCCAATCCAAGAGAAAACTCCAGACATTTACATTCATTGGATGAAATTAAAATAGACCTGCAATGAACATGACATTTTTCAATCGGTAGGTCGGCCAGACAGGTAGGTCAGGCATGCCCACCAGATGGCTAGGTCCGGTCGGCCAGACAGGTAGGTCCGGCATGCCCACCAGATGGCTAGGTCCGGTCGGCCAGACAGGTAGGTCCGGCATGCCCACCAGATGGCTAGGTCCGGTCAGCCATATAGGTTGGTCCAGTCGGCCAGATAGGCCTATGTAACTGTGTCCTGTTTATGTCATATTTCAAATGAGTTTTCCACTAGGATGCCATCAAACTCTTGTGGCCATTACTCCTTTGTCTCTAAAGTGTTCCACTGTTTTGTATTGTGAGTGAGGCACCCTGCAGACAGTGTCCAGGGCCCGTACATCAGTACTCCTACTCTGAGATGCTTTGTGGATACGGCCCAGAGGTCGCTGTGCAGGACAGAGGGGAGCTTGGAGAAGTCTGTAGTGACAGGGAGCTTGGAGAAGTCTGTAGTGACAGGGAGCTTGGAGAAGTCTGTTGTGACAGGGAGCTTTGAGAAGTCTGTAGTGACAGGGAGCTTGGAGAAGTCTGTTGTGACAGGGAGCTTGGAGAAGTCTGTTGTGACAGGGAGCTTGGAGAAGTCTGTAGTGACAGGGAGCTTGGAGAAGTCTGTTGTGACAGGGAGCTTGGAGAAGTCTGTTGTGACAAGGAGCTTGGAGAAGTCTGTAGTGACAGGGAGCTTGAAGAAGTCTGTAGTGACAGGGAGCTTGGAGAAGTCTGTAGTGACAGGGAGCTTGGAGAAGTCTGTAGTGACAGGGAGCTTGGAGAAGTCTGTTGTGACAGGGAGCTTGGAGAAGTCTGTAGTGACAGGGAGCTTGAAGAAGTCTGTAGTGACAGGGAGCTTGGAGAAGTCTGTAGTGACAGGGAGCTTGGAGAAGTCTGTAGTGACAGGGAGCTTGGAGAAGTCTGTAGTGACAGGGAGCTTGGAGAAGTCTGTTGTGACAGGGAGCTTGGAGAAGTCTGTAGTGACAGAGAGCTTGGAGAAGTCTGTAGTGACAGGGAGCTTGGAGAAGTATGTTGACTCTGTAACTTTTGAGGATGATGACGTTTGGGAGCCAAGCGCCCCCGCCGCCGGTCAAGGTCTTCACCCCCCACTGCCAGATCCACAACACCCACTGCTGTCTCTACTGATGGTTCAAGCTCCACCACTCCACAAAGGCCCCACTCCTCTTCCACTACCCCCACCACAGGCCCTGGCTCTCTGCCGGTTCGTCTAAAGGTGAGGGGGCAGGGGGGACTCCTCAGTGTCAACAGAGAAGAGGGAGAAGAAGATGGTAGGGGCACTGGAAACAGCACTGGTCCCAGCACAACAGAGGGAGATGAAGCTGAGGACAGATTGGTCATTGAAGATTATGTGGAGCCAGTACCACCCAGGTTTAGATCCTGGGGACACTAGTTTCCAATAGCAACAAGTGTGGGGACAAAAAGCAGCAAAATGCACTGGAAACATGTCACCATGGGCAACATGCTCTTGTACATTTCCCTGGTAATATACATGGGACTGAAATAGGTATCACGACTAGTTGATTAGTGCAGCATCACCGCTCTACCGATTCAAGTTCCCTGCCTCCATTTTCAGTGAAAGGTGTGTCCTCTCCGTCAACCGTACTCTTCATGTGGGACCCACAGAAGGATGAAGAGAATTAAGTGGTCTTCAGGGTCTGATCGTCTCGCTGAGTCCAGACACCTTACATTTCTAATGTATATCTGTTGTCTTCATTTTTCTTCTAAATAGTTCTTCTTAATGTGGGAGCGATACCTTTTAGGCTTATTCCGATGTGAATATGCCTAAAAGTTATTGGTCACTATAAAAGCACAATGTGTCCTATGTACTTAAGACACTTTGGAGAGGTTGAGAGGACACCTGACAGCTCTCACTAAAGAGTATACAGTTCAGGCTGTAGCAATCCCATTATTCCCCCAGAGGTTTCTGACTTGTTGTGGAAGCCTTCTGAAGCCAAAGCGAAGGCCCCATACACCATCAACAACAGAGCGGCAAAGATCCACCTGATAAGGCAGGAGTTGAGAACAGTTCAAGGAGGCGAGTGAGGAAGAAAGAGCAGCCTTGTCAGAGCTACGTAACATCCTCAGGACCTTTCAGAGAGCCGAGGGGCATAGAAGACGCCGGAAAGAGGGGGCTGTCTTTTTAGCAAATTCCTTTGAATACACCTAACAGCTGCTAGAGCAGATGGACAGTGGCCAACTTACCTGCTATGGTAGACTATGGATGAGATCGACAACCATCTCCGCACCACGTACAGTTGTAGATATATTTTTAAGGTTGAAAGATCTTTGTACCTCCCAGGTCAGGCCTCATTCCCTTCACCTTCTGCAGAGACTCATCCATGGTCTTCTGGCTGTACTCCTCACGCTTACTGACGTCCAGAGTTCCTGGGAGGGAGGGGGAGAGAGAGAGAGAGGAGAGGAGAGACTGGTCCTATCAAGCTGGCCCGACTGGTCCTATCTGGCAGGCCGATTGTTCCTATCTGGCAGGCCGACTGTTCCTATCTGGCAGGCCAACTGTTCCTTTCTGGCAGGCCGACTGTTCCTATCTGGCAGGCCGACTGTTCCTATCTGGCAGGCCGACTGTTCCTACCTGGCAGGCCGACTGTTCCTTTCTGGCAGGCCGACTGTTCCTTTCTGGCAGGCCGACTGTTCTCATCTGGCCAGCTGACTAGTCCTTTCAGGCATGTCGACTGGTCCAGCAGACCGGTCTTATCTGGGAACAGCTTGTGACACTCCGCGCGGTAAGACTCCGCCCGCTCCTTCGACTGGCCCAATCCGCCATTCTAGAGCATCTCTGTGCAGATCTGATAGGAGGATGGGAGAGAGAAAGGTATCATAGGTCAATTATGTAATCAATTTCTGCATTTCTGCTCTGGAGCTCAGTTTTTATATTATAGTTTTTATATTGAAAAAGTCAAATAAAATCGAAGTAAAAAATAATATAACAAAAAAACGATTCATTATACAAACTTCTGTATTAAAGATGATATGAAAGATGATATGAAAGCATCTGGTCATTCGTTCGTGATGTACATTAACAACCCAACAAACTAGACTAGAACAGCAAAACTGAGAAACTAACATTAGCTTTTCACAGATTCACCAAACCAAGTCACACAAAGACATAACATGCAGACAGGCGTACCGTGATGCTTCTGTTGCTGAATGATTGGTCTACAGCGGTGAGAATGATTGGTCTACAGCGGTGAGAATGATTGTTCTACAGCGTTGGCCACTCTTTGGTTTCTGTTGAAGAGTCCAGACACACCATCATTTTGCCCACTGCAGGAAAGAGAAGAGTGATGATGGAGAGAGTGTCACACCTTAGAAATTATTTATTTTATTTTGTATTTAACCTTTATTTAACTAGGCAAGTCAGTTAAAACCTCTCTGGGATAGGGGGGATGCTTGCATCCCACTTGGCCAACAGCCAGGGAAAATGCAGAGCGCCAAATTCGAATAAAATACTATAAAAATCAAACTTTCATTAAATCACACACGTAAGATACCAAATTAAAGCTACACTCGTTGTGAATCCAGCCAACATGTCAGATTTCAAAAAGGCTTTTCGGCTAAAGCATAAGATGCTAATATCTGATGATATCACAACAGTAAACAAAGAGAGAAAGCATATTTCAACCCTGCAGGCGCTACACAAAACGTAGAAATAAAATATAAATCATGCCTTACCTTTGACGAGCTTCTTTTGTTGGCACTCCAATATGTCCCATAAACATCACAAATGTTTGTTTTGTTAGATTAATTCCGTCGATATATATCCAAAATGTCAATTTATTTGGCGCGTTTGATCCAGAAAAACACAGGTTCCAACTTGCGCAACGTCACTACAAAATATCTCAAAAGTTACCTGTAAACTTTGCCAAAACATTTCAAACTACTTTTGTAATACAACTTTAGGTCTTTTTAAACGTTAATAATCGATCAAATTGAATATGGGCCAATCTGTGTTCAATACAGGAAGACAACAAACTCTTTTTTCAAGCTACTTTTCAAGTCTTGCACCTCTCTCAAAAAGTAGACTTCAAATGACACTCATTCAAGATGGCAGTACTTCCTCGTTCTACAAAGGAATAACCTCAACCAATTTCTAAAGACTGGTGACATCCAGTTGAAGCGGTAGGAACTGCAAACAAGTCCCTTATAGATCTAGTTTCCCAATGAAAAGTCATTGAATAGACAGTGACCTCAAAAAAAAACATCTGAATGATTTGTCCTCTGGGTTTTGCCTGCTACATAAGTTCTGTTGTACTCACAGACATGATTCAAACAGTTTTAGAAACGTCAGAATGTTTTCCATCCAAATCTACTAATAATATGCATATCTTATATTCTGGGGATGAGTAACAGGAAGTTGATAATTGGGCATTATTTATCCAAAAGTGAAAATGCTGCCACCTATCCCGAAGAAGTTTGAACTAATTCTTATTTACACTGACGGCCTACCAAAAGGCAAAAGGCCTCCTGCGGGGACATGGGCTGGGATTACATGTTTTAAATACATATAGGACAAAGCACACATCACTACATAAAGAGAGACCTAAGACAACAACATAGCATGGCAGCAATACATGACAACACAGCACGGTAGCAACACAACATAACAACAACATGGTAGTAACACAACATGGTAGCAGCACAAAACATGGCACGAACATTATTGGGCACAGACAACAGCTCAAAGGGCAAGAAGGTAGAGACAACAATACATCACCCGAAGCAGCCACAACTGTCAGTTAATCACTGTCAGTGAGATTCAGTTTGAGATCTGCATTTGTGTGTATGACACTACCTGTGTGTGTGTGTGTGTGTGTGTTTGTGTGTGTGTGTGTGTGTGTGTGTGTGTGTGTGTGTGTGTGTGTGTGTGTGTGTGTGTGTGTGTGTGTGTGTGTGTGTGTGTGTGTGTGTGTGTGTGTGTAGATGTGTGTGTAGATGTGTGAGTGTGTATGTGCGTGTATAGGTCTTTATTCTTGTGTGTTTTATAAATGTACTTATCCTCTAAGCTGTCAGAACTGTAGAGCCATCAGTTCATAGTTATTCATGTCATTGTGTTGTGGATATTACGGCCCAGCAAATGCCTGAATGGTTCTCCAGTGCGCCTTTCATTAAAATAAATCCATAGAAAGGCAAGTAGAGAGCGGGAGAGAGAAAGAGGGGGGAGGGGTGAGAGCGAAAGGGACAAGGAAAGAGAGAGTGAGTGAGCGAGCGAGAGAGAAGGTAAGACAAAGGGAGAGAGATGTCGAGGGAAATAGAATAGAGAGACGAAGATAGAGAGAGACTGGGAGCAAGAGAGCGGAGAGAGAGAGAGGAATTGGGAGTGAGAGAGAAATATAAAGGATGAGTGAGAGAGGGAGAGAATGAGAGAGAGAAGGTCCAGAAATGAAATGGGTTTTTCTATCAGTGGGAGCTGTCATAAATATTTTAATTGTGTGGTGATAGAAAAGAGCAGAGGGGAGAGAGACAAAGGACTAAGAGAAAAGAGGAGAGAGACAGGAGAGAGAGACCGAGGAGAGGAGAGAGAGGAGAGGACAGAGACAAAGGAGATGAGAGACAGATGAGAGGAGAGAGACAGAGGAAAGAGAGACAGAGAAGTTTAGAGGAGAGGAGAGAGAAAGGAAATGGGAGGAGAGAGACAAATGAGAAGAGAGGAGAGGAGAGGAGAGGAGAGGAGAGGAGAGGAGAGAAAATAAACAGAGGAGAGAGAGGCAGAGGAAATGAGAGGAAAAGAGAGATACAGGAGAGAGGCAGAGGAGAGAGACAGGAGAGGAGAGAGAGAGCAATAGAGAGAGGAGAGGACAGAGACAAAGGAGATGAGAGGAGAGGAGAGAGACAGGAGAGGAGAGAGACAGAGGAAAGGAGAGAGACAGGAGAGCAGAGAGACAGGGGAAAGGAGAGAGACAGAGGAGAGGGGAGAGAGAGAAGAGAGAGACAAAGGAAGTGATAGGAGAGGATAGAGACAAAGGAGAGGAGAGAAACAGAGGAGAGAGAGGAGAGGAGAGAGACAGAGCGGGGATTGACCGTGACTCCCATGTCCCCGTCCCTTGCTGGCTCGCCAATGCTTTTGTCTTTAACTTCACTAGGGTAGTGGGCACTATTTTCACCTCCGGATGAATAGCGTGCCCAAAGTAAACTGCCTGCTACTCAGGCCCAGAAGCTAGGATATGCTTATATATATATATCAGGTAGCATTCGATAGAAAACTCTGAAGTTTCGAAAACTGTTAAAATAATGTCTGTGAGTATAACAGAACTGATTTGGCAGGCGAAAACCTGAGGCGAAAACAGGCGAAAACCTGAGAAGAATCCATCCAGGAAGTGGATTTTTTTTATGTTTGTAGTTTTCTATTGATGCCATTGCCATTACAGTTTCCATTGACGTAGGACTCAAATTGCACTTCCTATGGCTTCCGCTAGATGTCAACAGTCTTTAGAAATTGTTTCAGGCTTGTATTCTGACAAATTAGAGTGTAAGACCACTCTGAATGAGTGGACCCTACAGTGTCCCAGAGGTTTTTCATGCGCGCGACCGAGAGTGCGCCTTTCTTGTTTACCTTTTATATTGACAACGTTTTTGTCCAGTTGAAATATCATGGATTATTTAGGCTAAAAAAACCTGAGGATTGATAATAAAACACCTTTTCTACGAACTTTACAGATACTATTTGGATTTTTCGTCTGCCTGTTGTGTCTGCGTTTGAGCCTGTGGAATACTGAACAAAAAGCGCAAACAAAATGGAGGTTTTTGGATATAAAGAGGGACTTTATTGAACAAAATGTACATTTATTGAGTAAATGGGAGTCTTGTGAGTGCAACCATATGAAGATCATCAAAGGTAAGTGATCAATTTTATCGCTATTTCTGACTTGTGTAACTCCTCTACTTGGCTGGTAACTGTTTGTAATGATTTGTCTGCTGAGCGCTGTTCTCAGATAATCGCATGGTATGCTTTCGCCGTAAAGACTTTTAAAAATCTGACACAGTGGTTGGATTAAGGAGGTTAATCTTTAAACCTATGTAAAATAGGTTTGCCATCTCACTGGATGTTGGCCAGGTGGGACGCTAGTGTCCCACATACCATAGAGAGGTAAATCCAACCGCATTATCAGATTTCAAAAAGGCTTTGCGGAGAAAGTTTACCATGCAAACACCAGCTTTTAAAACGTTTTTCAAACCAGCAGAGGCATCACAAAAATCAGAAATAGCGATAAAATAAATCACTTACCTTTGAAGATCTTCCTCTGTTTGCAATCCCAAGCGTCCCAGCTACACAACAAATGGTTGTTTTGTTCGATAAAGTCCTTCTTTATATCCCCAAAAAGTATGTTAATAAGTTGGTACGTTTAATTCAGTTATCTACCGTTCCACACATTCAACATGCAGACAAAGGAATCCCAAAAGTTACCAGTAAACTTCGTCCAAACAAGTCGAACAACGGTTCTAATCAATCATCAGGTACCCTAATATGTAAATAAACGATACAAGTTAAGACGGAATCTAGTATGTTCAATATCGGAGATAAATAACGAAGTGCCCGCACTCATTCAACCGTGCCACAAGACTAGAGTCCTAATGAGAGACACCTTGAAAAACTACAACTACTTGCGAATTTTTCAAAAAACAATCCTGA
Source organism: Oncorhynchus clarkii lewisi (assembly GCF_045791955.1). Lineage (NCBI taxonomy): Eukaryota > Metazoa > Chordata > Actinopteri > Salmoniformes > Salmonidae > Oncorhynchus > Oncorhynchus clarkii. The sequence continues at coordinate 23,709,099 of NC_092179.1, forward strand.
AACTCTTTCTAAAGATTGTTGACATTTAGTGGAAGCCACAGGAACTGCAATCTGGGAGGAATTCCTTTGAATATCCCATAGACAATCATTGAAATGGCCTGTGACCTCAAAGAAAATAATTCCGGATGGATTCTCCTTGGGTTTTTGCCTTATCAGTTCTGTTATACTCACAGACATTATTTTAACAATTTTAGAAACTTCAGAGTTTTCTATCGAATGCTACCAATTATATGCATATCCAAGCTTCTGGGCCTGAGCAACAGGCAGTTTACTTTGGGCACATCAGTCATCCGAACTTCCGAATACTGCCCCGTAGCCCAAAGAGGTTTTAAACATGCGAAAACCTCAGGCTAACATGTTCGACTTAATCAGTAACTATGCTTCAGACTTGCTCCAGGACAAGGCTGAGTACCCAGTCACTCTCCCCAGCCGAATCCTCTCCTAATGGGGCTTGAGTGCCTGCCGAAGAGGCCTCTCCTGAAGTCACAGGCATGAGTGATTCCCTGAGTGAAGCACCAATCTCCAAGTTCCTTCCACCTCCGGTATGGCCTCTGAGTTGACACCGGTCTTGCAGATATTTGGTCGTTCAATGGGCCAAGCCTGGGGAGATGGTAAGAGTTGTAGTTGTAACTTTTTCAGAGGGAAAAACTAAATCGATTGTCCTCAGTCCCCCCTGTCCTAGAGTCTGACAGTTGTTTGTGGGTTTTACTGGCAACCATTCATCAATGTTTGGCAAAAGTTGTTCTGGGGGGAGTTGGACCAAACAAAACAAGTCATAGAAGGCTGCCCTTCTCTTTATTGGTACACAATAAAGAGAAGGGTGTTACAAATGGGGGGGGGGGGGGCTTTCATCGAATCAGATTAAAGTAACTGGTCACTAATAAAGCCTGTGAATGATACGAAGAACAAATAAGATCAGGTAATCAAAGCAGTCCAAAAACAAGAGAGGCACCAGTTAGCATCTCAAGGACAAAGCATAAACACTAAACTGGCTGAAATTTGTTTTACAAAGTTCTCCCTCAATGTAAAACTGTATTCCCCAATCGCTATAATACCACCCTATCAGATCATATATTCTCTTTCCGATCACAGTTTCATCTTGATTTACTTGATTCTTATTTACTTGATTTTTCATTTTAAGAAATAAGAAGGCATCGATCTGCTGGGGATTCAAAGAATTAGCATGAAATGACTTTGATACAAAGAGCTGAAGGTTTGCCACTGTAAATGTTTAGTAAATGAGTAAATGAGCAGGACCCATGAATATTGGTGTGAGCCAGACAGATCGAGTCACACGCATGCGTTGTCTGTTTAGTGAATTCACACCAATTCATCTTTAGGTCTTCGCTGCAGACACTTATTCATTCAGATGTCTATACACAAGTATTAGTGTACTTGAGATTTACCAGTGGTTTATTTAAGGGTGCACTATTTTCCACAGTTCTTTTCCCTACTGAGGCACATGTGCACGTCTCGCACAGATATAGGTCCACGTACACACACACACACACACACACAAACACACACACACACACACACACACACACACACACACACACACACACACACACACACACACACACACACACACACACACACACACACACACCTCTACCCCTCCCACCAACCACAACAGCTTTTATTCATGTTTACTCTCGGTCCCATGAATCTAGGGTTCTCTTTTTCATTTTCCTTAATTATCTTCCATTTTCATGGCTGTGGGCTGGGTGGGAGCTGTGTGTGTGTGTGTGTAGCCAGCCTCTGCACCCTGCGCACTGCATGGCAATTAGTGTGTTACATAACACATAGCCACACACACAAACACTCTGCAAAAGGGAGGCTCTCAGACACTCTTCTCCATCTCTCTCTCTCTCTCTCTCGCTCTCTCTCTCTTTCTCTGTGTGTATATATATATATATATATATATATATATATATATATCGCTTAGAGACGCTGTAGTTAAGTTGCACCACATTCTCTTTCTGAAGATATGTCTGCACTGTTTTTCCCAGTGTATATTTGTTTGTATGTGTAGGGCATAGCTTGTTACTAGGGCACGTCATGTTCACTCTTCTTCCCAATGGGCCACAATAAATACATTAATAAATACAATACATAAATAAATAAAAACAATCTCCTGGTCGGCCATGCCTGCAGGCATCCTGTGGTTGTGTGATGGCTGTAAAGGCTCACTTACCCTTTTAAGAGAATCCCGATGAGCTCGATGGAGAGACAGGACCAGGGACTAATTGCTTGTGGCTGGATGGTGGGAAGGAAAGGAGAGGGAGGGGGGAGAGAGATTGGGAAAATTATGGGGGTAGAGGGAAACGACAACACAGTTAAAAGGGAGGAAAGGAGGAAGGGAAGAGACAGAGAAGGTGAAGGGTGGTTGAGAGGGGGAGAGAGAGAGAGAGAGAGAGAGAGAGAGAGAAAGATAATGATTGTGTTGAAGAGGGGGAGAGAGAGAAGATTTTCTCACTCATTCATTTGTTCCCTTGGTGATCTGAGTCACAAGATTGACAGGACGTGGTGCCGGATCAGGAATGTATTAATTTTACACAGAGGTGTGTGTGTGTGTTTGTCGAAAGAGAGAGAGCGCTACCGAGGTACTATTGACTAGGAAAGTGGGTTGTATTAATAATAGGAGAGGAACACTTTTACATTAATCTTTATTCTCACCACCTGAGACCTCAAATACCTCAAATACTTCCAAGTGTTTGTGTGTGTATGTGTGTGTGGTGTACAGTATGCCTTCTACAGTTGCCTCTGTTAATGAATTCATATATACATGTGTGTGTGGAGTACAGTATGCCTTCTACAGTTGCCTCTGTTAATGAATTTGTATATACATGTGTGTGTGGAGTACAGTATGCCTTCTACAGTTGCCTCTGTTAATGAATTTGTATATACATGTGTGTGTGGAGTACAGTATGCCTTCTACAGTTGCCTCTGTTAATGAATTTGTATATACATGTGTGTGTGGAGTACAGTATGCCTTCTACAGTTGCCTCTGTTAATGAATTTGTATATGTGTGTGTGTGATTCCTTTATTGACTGTGCAGGTTATGCATTTAGCTGATCTGGTTCAAACTACACCCTGGTCCAAACTGCATGCCCTCTGTCTGAAATCTTCCCAACACCCACCTCCTCTCCACCTCTCCATCTCCTCCTCCTCTCCTCCTTTCATCCCAGTCACCAGGAAATGATTGCGTTCCCCATAAAGGGTGCGGGCACCAAAGCCAAAGCGGTGGTTGGGAACAACAAAAGCAAAGCGGGGAACAGAGAGGAGGAACATGTCGCCTTTGGCTGCCTCTCTCTGAACGCCCTCTCTCTCTCTCTCTCTCTCTCTCTCTCTCTCTCTCTCTCTCTCTCTCTCTCTCTCTCTCTCTCTCTCTCCTCTCTATCTCTCTCTCTCTCTCTCTCTGTCTCTCTCTCTCTCTCTCTCTCTCTCTCTGTCTCTCTCTCTCTCTCTCTCTCTCTCTCTTCCTCTCTATCTCTCTCTCTCTCTCTCTCTGCCTCTCTCTCTCTCTCTCTCTCTCTCTCTGTCTCTCTCTCTCTCTCTCTCTCTCTCTCTCCTCTCTATCTCTCTCTCTCTCTCTCTCTGCCTCTCTCTCTCTCTCTCTCTCTCTCTCTCTCTCTCTCTACCTCTCTCTCTCTCTCTCTCCTCTCTCTCTCTCTCTCTCTCTCTCTCTCTCTCTCTCTCTCTCTCTCTCTCTCTCTCTCCTCTCTCTCTCTCTCTCCCTCTCTCTCGCCGTCTCTTCAGGCCTAAGATAATGTAATACAAAGTGATGGGCCCTCCTCCCCTTTCTCCTTATCCCCCTTTCATTCTCTCTCTTTTCTTGCTTTAATGTGTTCATTTACTGCTTTGGTTTAAGTCAACTCTCACACTCTTTGACCTAGAAGAAGAGAAGAAAAAGCAACTTGAAACTTTTCTTTAATGGACTTGTTGCTTTCTGAAAGGGTTTTGAAGCCGTGATATCAACGGCCAATCAGAACGGTTATTAATAACCGTTGTGTGTCATTGCATTTCTATTACAGTGAATGTTTTATACCCCCGGTCGGGGGTATAAGGGTAAATAGGGTAATTTCAGCATATGAAATGCAAATAAATCCTTGTAGTGATTTGGAAAGAGCCTTTTCATTTAACACGCATATTATTCAATCTGTTTTTGATTTCAGATGAGCAGACTTATCTAACTGAAATCAAATCATCTTTTCAACTCCCCAATGTTATGCAGGAGGGCTGAAGAGACTAAGAGCCACACAGTTTCAGGAGGGCTGAAGAGACTAACAGCCACACAGATTCAGGAGGGCTGAAGAGACTAACAGCCAGGCAATTTCAGGATTGAGAGTGTCCTTTCACGCTGTCTCTAATCAAATTGACAAGGTGCTTCCCTCCACAAGGACAAACTCTCCTCCGTCCTCAGCGGCAAAATCAGTTTTGTGGCCTAATTGCTTACCTCCCTCCCACCCTTCCTCTCTCCTTCCGTCACTCTGTCTTGCTCTGTCTCTCTCTCTCGCTCTCTCTCTCCCACACTTTCTCTGTCTCCCTCCCTCAATCCCTCTCTCTCTCTCTTCCTCTTTTCCTCCCACTCGCTCTCTCAGCTGGTGAAAGAAACACTTCTCCCCTTTTGAGATCAAAGTCAGTCTCGCCACGATTAACGAAAATGGAGAAGAAATATGAAATATTAGGGCCTGTTATTTCAACGGGAAATAGAAATGGAACCCACTTACACTTTCATTGAACCCAACTGTCCCATAATGCTTTTTATTCTCGCTGTCTCAGCCACGACCAATTAAATGTCATAAGCTCTTATAACCTCCATTGACAGCAGCCTGACTAATGGTTATGACAAGCAAGGAGTTAGCTTAGCTTGCTAGCTAGCCGATAAGAGTTAGCTAGCATATAGTTACATATTGCCATAGAAATAACACTAAACTTCTTATTGCAATGCTTACAGCAGTGTTATAACAGCTTATGAGGGTCTGTTATGATATGCTTGTAACACAGGGAATCGTAGTGTTCTGCCAGGACAATCAAACCCCCTCCATTAGCTCTGGGGTGGTGATGATTGATGTTTGTGTTTGTTGCTTGTGCGATGTGATTTTTTGGCATGCAATGCTGCGGCCATCTAAGAACTCACATTAATAACAGTGTCATTTAGATTAATGGGCTTTGCACTACGCCACCATCGCACCTTGTTTCCTTAACAGCTGTTTTTGGAAAACTGAAAAGTGGATCGCGCAGACACATAGTCTCATCTGAATAGAGCTCACTATTTGGAGGAGTTTCTCGACTATTGCGAGAAAATAAGAGGACGAGTCACAAGAGAGATGATCTGTGAATCCCCAAGTAAACACACATCAAGGTTAAGAGTAGTGTACATGGGTTCTGAATGCACTGTAAGGAGCGCTCACATATAGGACTTTGCATAATAGGTGTTTTAATCATGTTTGTTGTGTAGGACTACAAAATAAGAGTTGTTTTTGATGTACTATATGTTAAGGATGATTGGAATTGTATTTCATTAGCATTTCAAAACAACTTGCAACCAAGTTATGATGTTTGTCCTTCCCCAGGCCATGCCCTGGGGAGGATTTGACTCTTGGGAAGAAGAAATATAAGATGCAAAGCAAAACAGACTCTTTTCGGCCATTTTGGGTCAGGCATGTCTTCCGAGGCTTCACTTACAGAAGCTTCGCTTCAAATAGTTAACAAGCGGTGGACTCGTCGCTAGCCGTTTATTTTCAATGTATTTGCTGGGAAGCAGAAGGGATGTGCAAAATAACGCCTCTTACGCAGACCACTATTTGTCCCGCCAAGCCGCCACAGTCCTTCTTAGAACCCATCAGTGACTTTGAGATACTGAATGACTCAGCAGCCAGAATGTCAAGCACGGCGCTGCAGAGCTCATGTAGGATAAAAAAAGCTTACTAAACAAAAATACTTGACGTGGAAATTAGAACAAAAAGGAGAGTCTGTGTGTTTGTGCTCTCTGGGGAGTTGTTACTGACTGGCTGGGATGCTGGCAGTTCTCTGGGGAGTTGTTACTGACTGGCTGGGATGCTGGCAGTTCTCTGGGGAGTTGTTACTGACTGGCTGGGATGCTGGCAGTTCTCTGGGGAGTTGTTACTGACTGGCTGGGATGCTGGCAGTTCTCTGGGGAGTGGTTACTGACTGGCTGGGATGCTGGCAGTTCTCAGGGGAGTTGTTACTGATTGACTGGGATGCTGACAGTTCTCTGGGGAGTGGTTACTGATTGACTGGGATGCTGGCAGTTCTCTGGGGAGTTGTTACTGATTGACTGGGATGCTGGCAGTTCTCTGGGGAGTGGTTACTGATTGACTGGGATGCTGACAGTTCTCTGGGGAGTTATTACTGATTGACTGGGATGCTGGCAGTTCTCTGGGGAGTTGTTACTGACTGGCTGGGATGATGGCAGTTCTCTGGGGAGTGGTTACTGATTGACTGGGATGCTGGCAGTTCTCTGGGGAGTGGTTACTGATTGGCTGGGATGCTGGCAGTTCTCTGGGGAGTTGTTACTGATTGACTGGGATGCTGGCAGTTCTCTGGGGAGTGGTTACTGATTGACTGGGATGCTGGCAGTTCTCTGGGGAGTGGTTACTGATTGACTGGGATGCTGGCAGTTCTCTGGGGAGTTGTTACTGATTGACTGGGATGCTGGCAGTTCTCTGGGGAGTTATTATTGATTGACTGGGATGCTGGCAGTTCTCTAGGGAGTTGTTACTGATTGACTGGGATGCTGGCAGTTCTCTGGGGAGTGGTTACTGATTGACTGGGATTCTGGCAGTTCTCTGGGGAGTTATTACTGACTGGGATGCTGGCAGTTCTCTGGGGAGTGGTTACTGATTGACTGGGATGCTGGCAGTTCTCTGGGGAGTGGTTACTGATTGACTGGGATGCTGACAGTTCTCTGGGGAGTTATTACTGATTGACTGGGATGCTGGCAGTTCTCTGGGGAGTTGTTACTGACTGGCTGGGATGATGGCAGTTCTCTGGGGAGTGGTTACTGATTGACTGGGATGCTGGCAGTTCTCTGGGGAGTGGTTACTGATTGGCTGGGATGCTGGCAGTTCTCTGGGGAGATGTTACTGATTGACTGGGATGCTGGCAGTTCTCTGGGGAGTGGTTACTGATTGACTGGGATGCTGGCAGTTCTCTGGGGAGTGGTTACTGATTGACTGGGATGCTGGCAGTTCTCTGGGGAGTTGTTACTGATTGACTGGGATGCTGGCAGTTCTCTGGGGAGTTATTATTGATTGACTGGGATGCTGGCAGTTCTCTAGGGAGTTGTTACTGATTGACTGGGATGCTGGCAGTTCTCTGGGGAGTGGTTACTGATTGACTGGGATTCTGGCAGTTCTCTGGGGAGTTATTACTGACTGGGATGCTGGCAGTTCTCTGGGGAGTGGTTACTGATTGACTGGGATGCTGGAAGTTCTCTGGGGAGTTGTTGCTGACTGGCTGGGATGCTGGCAGTTCTCTGGGGAGTTGTTACTGACTGGCTGGGATGCTGGCACTCATCTGGGGAGTTGTTACTGATTGACTGGGATGCTGGCAGTTCTCTGGGGAGTTGTTACTGACTGGCTGGGATGCTGGCAGTTCTCCGGGGAGTTGTTTCTGACTGGCTGGGATGCTGGCAGTTCTCTGGGGAGTGGTTACTGATTGACTGGGATGCTGGCAGTTCCTGGGGAGTGGTTACTGATTGACTGGGATGCTGGCAGTTCTCTGGGGAGCTGTTACTGATTGACTGGGATGCTGGCAGTTCTCTGGGGAGTGGTTACTGATTGACTGGGATGCTGAAAGTACTCTGGGGAGTGGTTACTGATTGACTGGGATGCTGGCAGTTCTCTGGGGAGTGGTTACTGATTGACTGGGATGCTGGCAGTTCTCTGGGGAGTGGTTACTGATTGACTGGGATGCTGGCAGTTCTCTGGGGAGTGGTTACTGATTGACTGAGATGCTGGCAGTTCTCTGGGGAGTTGTTACTGACTGGCTGGGATGCTGGCAGTTCTCTGGGGAGTGGTTACTGATTGACTGGGATGCTGGCAGTTCTCTGGGGAGTGGTTACTGATTGACTGGGATGCTGGCAGTTCTCTGGGGAGTGGTTAGTGATTAACTGGGATGCTGGCAGTTCTCTGTGGAGTGGTTACTGATTGGCTGGGATGCTGGCAGTTCTCTGGGGAGTGGTTACTGATTGGCTGGGATGCTGTCTTAATATCAGACAATAAGAATGTTATTAGCTGTCAATTACTCCTCCTTCCCTTAGCCCAGCCTCACTGGTAAACCTGAAATATAAACCTGAATGTAAACCTGAAAATTAAAAATGAAATATTAGCTGCTAACCTCCCCCCCTGCCAATATGGGGTTTTTCTTCACTTGTTAAACTCTCTACATAACTAGGGCAGATAGTACAGTAGTGCCTCTCGCTACAACATTAACCCTGACAAATCTCATCACCTAACTTACTGGGGCCAGATTTCTAATCAGCAGCCACATTTGATGCCGCCTTTTTATGACTATGAGGGGGGTCCTCATTACTATGGCAGGCTTGGGAAGGGTGGTGTTCCTTTTGGGTGGGGGGCATACTGGGTGGTACACCCCGTGCCGAAGTCATTCCCCAGGCTTGCAATTAGGGAGGCTGACTTATTGCCTGTGTGTGCTGAGCCGCTCCAAGACCCTGGAGTCCCAGCGCTGCAGTGTGGTGTCTCTCTATGTCGTCATCCTCCGCACTGGCGCAAAGGTGGTCTGTGTGTGTGTCTGTGTGTCTGTGTGTCTGTGTGTGTGTGTGTGTGTGTGTGTGTGTGTGTGTGTGTGTGTGTGTGTGTGTGTGTGTGTGTGTGTGTGTGTGTGTGTGTGTGTGTGTGTGTGTGTGTGTGTGTGTGTGTGTGCGTGTATGTGTGTGGGTGTGTGTTACAGTAGCTCTAAGGCATCATTAGCCTGTACGGGATAGTGTGTGTGTTTGCACACGTTACTCCTAAGTCTCAGCATAGCAAAAAGCAGCTGTGTGTACATCTGCAGTCACAAACCCCTAAGCTTCACCTCAAGTTCCATTTTCAGCGGTGTCCATTTTGAATTATTCATCAGCATCTGTTGCCCTTCACACCACTGACAGATCAGATATGCCGAGGGAAGGCACAACAGCTTTAATCTATCTGGGATTTAACTGTGACCCTCTAGCATCGGCCCAAAGGTCTTTCCAGTTCCCATCTCTACTCAGATCCATCATCCCTGTGCATGTCAGGTTTTACCTGTTAAACTGTTTAGACTACATCCTCTTAGAAGGGATCACATGGATCAGGTGTAGTGTCACCAATGGTAATCGTGCCAATTTCCTACTTCCTGGTGCCGAGAGATGTCGGATGTCATCGAACCTGGTTTTTATCTCTGAGAGCGGCTTTGACTCGTCATCGACTGCGGTGCTGATTATCGAGTGACTCTAAGTAACTCTAATTACCGTTTCCTCGTGCTCCCTCGATAATGAGCAGCACTTTTAGAGAAGGGGGGCTCTCGCTCGTTAGCTTCGATGGAGGGCTCGATGGCCTTTTAAGCGGCAGAGTGGGCCACAAGTCAGAGGCATGGCGGGATGCGGTGGGGTGGCATTATAGGGGTAATGATGGATGCTAGGAGGTGGGTCACTGAGAGACCAGGGGTTGTGTCAAGGGCACTGTAGCTCTGGGTGTGTGTGAATGGAGGGGGGGGGGGGGGGGGGGTTACTGTGTGTACTGACTGTGTTCTACTGTGTGAGTAACTTCCTCCTCTGTCTGTCAGGATATCTGGGGTACAAGGGGACAGGGAGTTAAGCAGTGTCTGCGAGGGCCCAGAGGCTAAAAGTGCCTGACAGACAAATCAAAGTCCCTAGTTTTTACTGCTTCACAGTTCTCCTTTCATAACCACTACTGGGAGTTCTCTTCAGCAGAGTGTCAGAACCTCAGTCAAGAAAAAGTCACTCCCTTTCAAAAAACAGGTAGGCGGTGTGTGTGTGTGTGTGTGTGTGTGTGTGTGTGTGTGTGTGTGTGTGTGTGTGTGTGTGTGTGTGTGTGTGTGTGTGTGTGTGTGTGTGTGTGTGTGTGTGTGTGTGTGTGTGTTTTCACTGCAGATACTGAGTGTGCCTGTGACAGTAATGATGTGCTGCTCTCAAATCGACAGACACATATAGGGTGAGAGAGCAAGAGAAACCAAGAGAGAGAGAGAGAAACTAAGAAAGAGAGAGAAATAGACAGAGAGAAGGAGAGAGAGAGAGATAGAAACCAAGAGAGAGGGAGAGAGAGAAACAGAGAGAGAGGGAGAGCGAGAGAAACCAAGAGAGAGGGAGAGAGAGAAACAGACAGAGATGGACATTGGAAAGCAGTAGATCAGGAGGTCTGCCTCTCTCTCGTTCCCCCCGGAGGGAAATGGACTTCATGTCGTAAAACACCTGGAGTCACCCGGGTCGCAACTGGTGAGAAAATGAGGTCACCCTCTTAAAACTCCTCACTGTCGCTACCTGGACAAATCATCTACCCAACCAATCCAGACCTAGGGAGAATCTTTTATTTTGCAGTTTATTATAAAATACCAACTTTTCAAATACTCAAGTTAGTCGAACATATTTTATACAGAGTTTCAACTAAAAAGCAACTATTTTCTTTGATATTCAAATAACAGTAAAAATAAAACGAATAATATTTGAAAGTATTTTGACTACCTCAGAAAACCAAATCCTAATTGGAGGTATTTTAATACAATTCAAGTTATTGGAAAACAAAAAACCGTCCCAATAATGATTTTATTTTACTTTCTTTTATTTATTTATTTATTTTTTTGCAAATTACTAAAATCACCTGGAATTCAGCAAAAAATGTGTTTAATTTAGGAAATATGTTCCCAAGTATTCCCATGAATAGAAATGAGAACATGTGAACGTGTCTCAATGTAATTCAATGTATGAGATGATTGTTATTCTCAAATACAGTCTCTTTTTAGGTTTAGTTGTGGTCAATTTGCACTGTACAAATGATTATAATTATGTTCCGGTCCCCCAACCATCCACACAAACAACAAAAACATCTGCAGCTGAATCTAGTTGCCTACCCTTGGTACAGTGTGTGTTTGTAACAAGAACACTTGCCCTCAGATGGACAAAGAGGTTCAAAGTTATTTTTGTTAAGCATCCAACTTGCTGTTTGCAATGTGGAATTGGCTTTGAATTACTCTGCAGTATTTTCTGGTATCATAAAATGAATTCCGACATTTCAACCTTTTCAGTGGCATGTTCAAAGAGCAGTCCAGTAGTTGATCGTCACGACTTAATTATACTTATCTGTATAAAATATCATTGGTTAATTGGTTTTACTTGATTATGTAGGACGGAGGCAATGGAGAATTGACATTTACAGAATGCTTAGATAAAAATGAATTGTGTAGATCAAATATGATTGTCAGATAGGTTGGAATAGCATAGCATATTGTGTGTGCTCTATTCCTTCTGTTTCTATCTTCAACATGCAGTTCCAGATACAGCCCTGCCATTAGTTGAAGGCAGCCAATCCAATAGTTTCAGAATAGTAGTATTAAAATGTTTTTTTTAAGTAGTCATTTTTTGTGATCTGTACTTCCCTCCCAGAAATATAGTCACCTTGCACAAAGCATAGTTAAAACTAAAGTTATCTCAGGACTGAACCAACCACAAGCCATTAATGAGAAATCCATACACTCGCCGCAAAACACGAGTCTCTCTCTCTCTCTCCTGCTCTGTCTCTCTCTCCCGCTCTGTCTCTGTCTCTCTCTCTCTCTCTGTCTCTGTCTCTCTGTCTCTCTGTCTCTCTGTCTCTCTCTCTCTCTCTCTCTCTCTCTCTCTCTCTCTTTCTTCCATCCTTCTATCCTTTAGGAGGGACATTTACACTCCCATAAGTATTTATTTGGACAGTGAAGCTAAAACTTAACATTTGGTACGGAATGTACAGAATGTCACCTTTAATTTGAGGGTATTTTCATACCCTCAAATAAAAGGTTACGTTCTGTACTGTCGCCTCATGAAACATTTGATCTCAAATCCAAAATGCCTGATTATAGAGCCAAATGTACAGTTTTTGTACATGTCATTTGTCACATGTACCGAATACAACAGGTGTAGGTAGACCTTACTGTGAAAGCCCTTAACCAACAATGCAGTTTTAAGAAAATAGAGTTAAGAAAAGACAATAAAATATCAATAACGAGGCCACCGAAGGGGTTACCGAGTCAATGTGCAGGGGTACATGTTAGTCGAGGTAACAGAGGTAATATGTACAGCACATGTAGGTAGTGGTAAAGTGCCTAAGCATAGATAATAAACAGCAAATAGCAGCAGCGTAAAAAGAGGGGGTGTCAATGTAAATAGTCCGGGTGGCCATTTGATGAACTGTTCAGCAGTCTTATGGCTTTGTTAAGGAGCCTTTTGGGCCTAGACTTGGTGCTCTGGTACCGCTTGCCGTGCATGTAGCAGAGAGAACAGTCTATGACAAGGGTGGCTGCAGTCTTTAGCAATTTTTAGGGCCTTCCTCTGACACCGCTTGGTAGATAGGTCCTGGATGGCAGGAAGCTTAATCCCAGTGATGTACTGGGCCGTACGCACTACCCTCTGTAGCGTCTTGTGGTCGGATAGGCATTGCAGTTGCTATACCAGGCGGTGATGTAACCAGTCAGGATGCTCTTGATGGTGCCGCTGTATGACTTTTTGAGGATCTGAGGACCCATGCCAAATCTTTTCAGTCTCCCGAGGGGGAATAGGCGTTGTCGTGCCTCCTCACAACTGTCTTGGTGTGTTTGAACCATGGTAGTTTGTTGGTGATGTGGACTCCAAGGAACTTGAAGCTCTCGACCTGCTCCAATACAGCCCCCTTGATGAGAATGGGGGCGTGCTCGGCACTCCTTTTCCTTTAGTCCACGATCATCTCCTTTGTCTTGATCACATTGCGGGAGAGGTTGTTGTCTGACATCCTCCCTATAGGCTGTCTCATCGTTGTCGGTGATCAGGACTACCACTCTTGTGTCATTGGCAAACTTAATGATGGTGTTGGAGTCGTGCATGGCCATGACGTCTTGGGTGATCAGGGAGTACAGGGGGGGACTAAGCACACACCCCTGAGGGTCCCTCGTGTTGAGGAACAGCATGGCAGATGCCTGTCAGGAAGTCCAGGATCCAGTTACCGAGGGAGGTGTTTTGTCCCAGGGTCCTTAGCTTAGTGATGAGCTTTGAGGGCACTATGGTGTTGAACGTTGTGCTGTAGTCAATGAAGAGCATTCTCATGTAGGTGTTCCTTTTGTCCAGGTGGGAAAGTGCAGTGTGGAGTGCAATAGATTTTGTGTCAACTGTGGATCTGTTTGGGAGGTATGCATACTGGAGTCGGTCTATGGTTTCTGGGATGATGATGTTGATGTGAGCCATTACCAGTCTTTCAAAGCACTTCATGGCTACAGATGGTAGGAATTTAGGCAGATTACCTTGGTGTTCTTGGGCACAGGAACTAAGGTGGTGTGCTTGAAACATGTAGGTATTACAGACTCGGTCAGGGACATGTTGAAAATGTTAATGAAGACACTTGCTAGTTGGTTAGCGCATGCTCGCAGTACACGTCCTGGTGATCCGTCTGGCCCTGCAGCCTTGTGAATGTTGACCTGTTTAAAGGTCTTACATTGGCTACGGATTTGTTGTCCGGAACAGCTGCTGTTCTCATGCATGCTTCAGTGCTGCTTGTCTCGAAGCAGGCATAGAAGTAAATTAGCTCGTCTGGTAGGCTTGTGTCACTGGGCAACTCGCAGCTGAGCTTCCCTTTGTAGTCCGTAATAGTTTGCAAGCCCTGCCACATCCGACGAGCATTCAATCTTAGTCCTGTATTGACGCTTTGACTGTTTGATGGTTCGTCGGAGGGCATAGCGGGATTTCTCGTAAGCGGCACCTCTACCCTTTAGCTCAGTGCGGATGTTGGCTGGCCAAATAAATACGTAGGGGAGTGTACATGTGCTAGGATTCCCTCATTAATCGTGGGTAATCTGTCTGGTAAAAACAGCCCTTTCCCTTTTTCCTCTTTACTCCCTGTTTCTGTGAGGATGTGCCACATTGATATCTCTATTGTGTGGCGGCCGCGGCGCGCCTTAATGGGGAATTTTACACAATGGCCGTATTGACTCGACTGAGATTAATAGCGGTGGGGGCGAACTCGATAGAGTTACTTTACCATAACAATGGCCACCATCCACCGCCGTGGTCCAATTGCATGTTTGTATTAAATAATCCATTACCAGCACAAAGGACGGGAGCTGTTCATCCCAAGTATGTCACCAGAGGTTTAAATACAACCTGCGTTAAGAACAGATCTGTCTGTCAAGAAGAGAATGGCAGGGTAACATACTGTATAGCCTTGGTTGGTTGGTTTATGTTGGGTACAATTCATTAGAACAGGATTGGGCAACTGGAGGCCGGATCCTTTTTGTAGGCCCACATATAACTGAATGTGATGGTATGAATGTGCTTTGGTTGGTTTGGCTTGGTAACACTTTACTCAAGCCCCAGCAGGTGTAATACATTACTGTCATAATGCATTATAAGACTTGTCATAAGAATAACTGAACCTTCTAATAATATCTAGATATCATCTGGTAATGAGTTATTATCATCCCTAGAAGACGTAACATTTATGAGTTGATCATAAAACATATACTTCATGCTTATAACCTGTAATAGAGACACCTGGTGCTTTAACCCATGTAGGTGATTTGCTGGACTGCAGTCATTACATTCTGTGTCCGTCTCTCAATCTATAGCTCAACTAGTGACGGTAAAACATTCAGATTGGATCACTTGGAATGACTGAGACATCATTATGTGTGTTGACAACATTGCAAAGCCTACCGTCTTTACCGGATTCTTTCTCGGAAATGTAAGCATCTCCCGGGAGGTTTTTTAATAGACAGTAATTGCACACATACAAAACATAGCATTGAACCTTGAAAATAATCAATCAATCCAAAGAATTTTAGAATGTCATCTTCTATTGAGGCTTGGTGTGCATACCAAATGGCACCCCATTCCCTATCTAGTGCCCTAATCTTGTCCAGAGCCCTATGACCAGAGCCCACACTCTACAGTGGATATGTATTCCTAAGTATCCAGTAAATCCGGAACAACACTTGTTTTGTAAAATCACATAGTGTCAGGGCTGTTGAAAGGAGAGGACCAAGGTGCAGCGTCGTGAGCGTACATTTTAATTTATTAATCATAATGATGCCGAACAAAACAAATAACACTACAAAAACAATCCGTGAAGCTCAAAGGCTATGTGCTTTAAACAAAGTAAACTTCCCACAAAGAAAGGAGGGGAAAAGGGCTACCTAAGTATGGTTCCCAATCAGAGACAACGATAGACAGCTATCTCTGATTGAGAACCATACCCGGCCAAAACATAGAAATACAAAATCATAGATAACAAAACATAGAATGCCCACCCCAAATCACACCCTGACCAAACCAAATAGAGACATTAAAAGGCTCTCTAAGGTCAGGGCGTGACACATAGGTAGGTCTGTCTGTCTGTCTGTCTGTCTGTCTGTCTGTCTCTCTCTCTCTCTCTCTCTCTCCCCCTCAGAGTCTCTCTCAATTCAATTCAATTCAAGGGGCTTTATTGGCATGGGAAACATGTGTGAAGCAAGTGAGGTAGATAATATACAAAAGTGAAATAAACAATAAAAATGAACAGTAAACATTACACATACAGAAGTTTCAAAACAATAAAGACATTACAAATGTCATATTACGTATATATACAGTGTTGCAACGATGTACAAATGGTTAAGGGTACACAAGGGAAAATAAATAAGCATAAATGTGGGTTGTATTTACAATGGTGTTTGTTCTTCACTGGTTGCCCTTTTCTTGTGGCAACAGGTCACAATTCTCTCTCTCTCTCTCTCTCTCTCTCTCTCTCTCTCTCTCTGTTTGCATCTTCCATTCTCTCTTCTCTCTCTGCCTATCTGTCTCTCTCCATCTCACTCACTCTCTCTCTGCATATCTCTGTCTTTCACTCTTCCTGTAATCTGTATGTCTTTCCGGTTGGATGACTCAGTAATGTCACAAAAACTGATGCCTCTGGTCTCCGGGGGTCCTTTGCAGCCTTTGTGTGTTGTTGGGTGTGTTTATATGGCTTGATGAGGCTCCAGGATGCATCTCACTAAACACCCAAACGTAATTAAAATGTTGCAGGAACAAGAGGAAGTCCTTGAACCCCAGCATCCCACTCCTCCTGTTGCCATGGCGCTCTCCCCGGCAACCAACCGCAACACATGGTAACTATGCGGCACATTCCACCGCGGAACAGAAACAGGACAAAACAAGAGCCCCTGTTTTCCCTCTCTCTCCTCCCTCTCTTCTCCGCTCCTCTTCTCCTTTTTCTGACTCTCTCTCCCGTCTGTAAAGAATGTGCAGTATTTTCCCACTCTCCGAAGCCTCTGCCCTTCACTTCGAATAAAGTCGAGCTCATGTTTATTTAAACCTCTCAAAGCTCCCGACATTGTTTCAGGCTGATTGGTCAGGCAGACACTTTAAGCCTGGCCAGGACTCTTAAAGATGCCTACATTTACAGTGAGAGTGATAACTCCCTAATAGACTAGTGGTGTCATGGTCCACTTGACCTAGACTCTCTCTGGATTATATTTCTTCATCTGGACACACACACACACACACACACACACACACACACACACACACACACACACACACACACACACACACACACACACACACACACACACACACACACACACACACACACACCAATTCACCATTGATTAACACCAACACTAGGATGACATGCTTCTGGACACTGGCTAAAGGAAACCCTGAGAACCTTTTGGCCCTAGGCAGTGTTTCTTCCTCCCATAGAGGAGAGAGCAGAGCAGAGCGTTGAGCTCCAGCCAACCCTGCTTCCCTGCTAGTTTATAGACAGGGTTAGCCTCTCAATCATGGGCGAGGGTAGTGGGGCCTGCTGCCAAGGGCCTGCTATGGCAACCAAGCCGGGGCCCACACAGGGTGGCCGGTGCCTATATTTGGCACAGCTCATTTCGGAGGAGAGGGAAGTTAATTGAAAGCGACGAGGAGCATATTCTCCCCTGGCCTCTCTCCTGTCCTCCTCGGTCCATTATACCCTGCCTATACTCCCTCTCTCGCTCTCTCTCCCTCTCTCTTTCTCTCTCTCTCTCTCTCTCTCTCTCTCTCTCTCTCTCTCGCTCTCTCTCTCACTTTCTTTTCTCTCTCTGTGGGCCAGGGAGCAGTAAATCCTCATCAGATGAGATCTGTAGCGAGAGAGAAGAAAATTGAGAGGAGAGGGACAATATGTGGTATATAGAGATGGATAGTAAGGAGAGAAAGGAGAGAGGGCCAGAGCTGCGGTGTAACTATACACAGTTGACTCAGTCAGGGGCAGGATGGTGATTTACTACGTCTATGTTTCCTTTTTATTTTCAAGGCATTGCCAAGGTAAAGGGGTTTGTGGGGAGGTGAGGGTGCCTAAGAATGAGAGACATTTAAAAGGATTAAAGATGTCTGTCTTTAATAATTTCACCCCAACCAATCTTATTATGTTATCTCTTCTCCCTGTTCACCTGTCAATCACTCCTTCTGTTAACTCTGTAGCAGCCCAGCCTGTCAAGTACTCCTTCTGTTAACTCTGTAGCAGCCCAGCCTGTCAATCACTTCTTCTGTTAACTCTGTAGCAGCCCAGCCTGTCAATCACTCCTTCTGTTAACTCTGTATTAGCCCAGCCTGTCAAATACTCCTTCTGTTAACTCTGTAGCAGCTCAGCCTGTCAGTCACTTCTTCTGTTAACTCTGTAGCAGCCCAGCCTGTCAATCACTCCTTCTGTTAACTCTGTATTAGCCCAGCCTGTCATGTACTCCTTCTGTTAACTCTGTAGCAGCCCAGCCTGTCAATCACTCCTTCTGTTAACTCTGTAGCAGCCCAGCCTGTCAATCACTCCTTCTGTCAACTCTGTATTAGCCTAGCCTGTCATGTACTCCTTCTGTTAACTCTGTAGCAGCCCAGCTTGTCAGTCACTCTCTCTGTTAACTCTGCAGCAGCCCAGCCTGTCAATCACTCCTTCTGTTAACTCTGTAGCAGCCCAGCCTGTCAAATACTCCTTCTGTTAACTCTGTAGCAGCTCAGCCTGTCAGTCACTTCTTCTGTTAACTCTGTAGCAGCCCAGCCTGTCAATCACTCCTTCTGTTAACTCTGGGGAGTTGTACTTTATGCCCAGTAACATCAGGAAAGCATTGATACTATTATAGATCAAAGCAATGATTAGGCTACCAGAAGGTGGCTCATTTGGTTGGAGTGCAGTGTTGGCAACCCCAAGGTTGTCAGTTCCATATGTCTGACAGGGATACGTGTCCCTCAGAGTTGGCAGGGCCCATGCAGTTCCCCTTGGCACGCACAACCTATCGTGCCACGCTCATAAACCTCCCCCCGGGCAGCCGGGCTCCTCTAATATACTTTCCCCTCTTTATTAGTCATTACCATGTCACTTTATCTGCAAAAGTTTTAGTGGGTTCAGTCACTTTATCTCTCTGTGTGCATTCCAGCATCTCGTTCAAATCAAACATCTGCCCTGCCTCCTTCCTGACTTGGCTGGGTTGCCCTTATCTCTCCACTGCTCTGCATTCAATCCACTTGTTTGATATGTGAAGGGTGAAGGAAGGGGTAGAGGGACTGGATAGGCTGCAGTGCTAATTCTGAGGTAGTACACACTGTCTTAGTGGTCAGTACACGTGTTCTAGAGTGGAGAGGACAGCCGGTGAGTGGCAAGAAGGAATGTTAGAATGTTCCTGGCAGATACTGATACTCATAGACATCTGAGAGAGAAAGGAGAAGTGGGGATGTTTCAACTGCCTCTCGGTTGACTCTGCTGGCTCCAGAACAGGAGCTTTTTATTGAAATGTGGTTATTTTTGGCTTAGCGACAAATAGGTTGTATTTTTGTGACACTGGTGCCCTTAGACTTGCTTTTAGGGAGGGCTGAGGAGTCTGTCCATTGGGAAGTGTTCTTTCTGTGGTGAGTATCCTATGACTCTGAATCTGAGGTTATTTCATCTGAACTGTGTTGTATTGAACCCTTCAACAGGGCCACTCACCAAAGAAGCCCAGGTTATCGGAGGTTATCCGTCAAACTCAACGGCACAAAAGCGGCGCCCTCACCTGCCTGCACAACTGGCGACCCCAGTCTGACAACCTCCCCACCCTCCTCATCTTTGATTCAACTCACACTCCCCTACTTCCCTCGTTCTCTCTCCATTCTCCCTCCCCCTCTTGCCACTCACCACTCCCCTACTTCCCTCGTTCTCTCTCCATTCTCCCTCCCCTTCTTGCCACTCACCACTCCCCTACTTCCCTCGTTCTCTCTCCATTCTCCCTCCCCCTCTTGCCACTCACCACTCCCCATCTTCCCTCGTTCTCTCTCCATTCTCCCTCCCCTTCTTGCCACTCACCACTTCCCTACTTCCCTCGTTCTCTCTCCATTCTCCCTCCCCCTCTTGCCACTCACCACTCCCCATCTTCCCCTTTCACCCCCCTGATTTTCCTGGTTGTATATTTTTTTGTAATCACATCTGCAGTAAGTGTAAGGGTCTCCACCTGCAATGACACATACTGTACATCTATTTGATTAGAATAAACAGTGAGGGGAGCCGGACAGTGACTCATCTTAATCAGCTTGATAAATGGTGTTCACACCCGGCCCCTGAAATTAGCCAGGAAGTGAAGTGGGTTTCTCTCTTCTGTGTGTTGGGGTATGTGTGCGTGTGTGTTCATTTGTGTGTGTGTGTGTGCATGCGTGTATGCACTTATGCCCAAAGAGGTGGTCTCTCCCCGCACCCCCCACCAATACAATATGTGTGCGCCGCTGAACTCCCGAAAACAAACGATGAATCATCATTATACTGTACATTATGAGAGTTGTGGCCAAGCACCCCCAACAAGCTGTGGTACCATTGCAATACAAAGGGCTGCTATGTGATGTGCAGCCTACATTGTGTTGCCCAGCTAGACCACATGGGATATCAATATCCCACAGAGATCCTTCCCATGTACTCTCTATGTCTCTGATATAGATACATATTATTGGATAAAATCTTATGCATGTGACTGAATGCAAACGTATTACATGCCATGTATCATCTACTTATGTAGATTGGAGCTCTCAGATGACAGGGTTCATTTTCCTGAGCGTTTTCCCCATCTGACTGGATACCATTAACCCTGTTGTTTGCACTCCATTTTCCCTTTTCAATTAGCTTCTAAATGGAACATGATTGGGATGAGAAAAATATACGCGATTGACACAAGATTGACTGGGCTCTAATTGAAAGTTAGCTTGCTTTATGCGTCTGTAAAAAAGGTCATTATTTACATTAAGTACGCCAAATTATTGATTTAATTCAGTCTGGAAGTTATTACATCCATTATGTCATTCGTCCCATGATTAATTTGTGCATTGGGTTTTTGATGAAGCTGTAATGCATACTATTATGGCCCTGATTTCTAATGAGCTCAAACAACGTCTGCAGCTCACGTTGGTAGTGGGGAGAAAACACAGTTGCTTCCAATATGGCCGCCCTCTTTGAGCCAGGATTTCCACTTCACTACATCTAGTAGGATGTAGTGAAGTGTGTGTGTGTGTGTGTGTGTGTGTGTGTGTGTGTGTGTGTGTGTGTGTGTGTGTGTGTGCGTACTTGTGCAGCCCACCTCCGCAAAAAATGCATGTATGTGTTTTTAGCAGTTCTGCTGCCGTATCCTGTTTGCTAGCTAATGGACGGGGAGAGGGGCAGTGGGAAGCCAGTGAATATCCTTCCTCCCATTCCTCTCTTATATCAACCCAAGTGAGATGGACAGACATCCACGCATGGCTAATGCAGCCCTCAAGACACACCCAACATCCCCCTTAATGTCCCATCTATTAGTTATTCATGAAAAGCTATCCACACTGAAAGTAAGCTAGTGTGCACAGGGGACGTATAGTACTGAAGTGGATGCAGAGACTGAGAATCCATGCCCATTGCTTTGCATGCAGACTGAGAAAGTTGAATATTCCTGGTCTACAGACACATACGGATAATAAAATACCAGGTTGGGAAGCAGTGGGGGCACTTTGCCAATCTGTGTAGCAGACCTGGGTTCAAATAGTATTCGAAATAATTCAAAATACCTAAGCTGGGCTCGATTGAGTTTGCCTATAGCAAAGGAACTAATAGAATAGTCGCAAAGTGCTACCCTACCCATTTGGTACGCCAGCCTAAAGCAAGCGCTCAAAGAATGAGAAAGATTTCAAGTAGTATTTGAACCCAGGTCTCAGACCATCGGTGTAGCTTTTTTATAAATGCTAGTGGATGAATAATACTTCATGGAGGCTGCCAGATTCTCCCATTCACAGAGGCTTGCTGGGCAGGAAGATTAGTTATTTTGTTTAGCCATGGGATCGGAGCCTTTTGTTTCTGCGTAGCGCATTTCGGCTAAAGGTCAGTCTAAGGCCGCCACGGACCCCCATATCTTTCCACCCTGGCCACTGTCCCTCTCTCTGTTGTTTTCTCATCGCCCACTTCTCTTATCGTCCACGCTCACACCTACGGCTAGGGTCTTCTTTCTCCCTCTTCAGCCATGGGCTTTGGAGAGACTGATGGAAGCTGATAACCTCTAAATCCGGGGAGGGAGTTGGGGGGGGGGGGGGCAGCTTGAGCTGCTGCCAGAGAGTAAGGGGCCTCTGGCAGGAAACCGGGCTGGGGCAATGCCCAGGCTTTTTGGCTTCCTGGGCCTTGGGCCTGGGCCAGGCTCATAGCTTAGTCTCTTAGTTTTTGAGGACCATGACAGTTGAAAAATAGTCTGAGCAGTCTGAATCTCCACTTATTTGAGGCTATCGGTTTAGTACTCTTAGTGCAGGGGTTTAAAGACAGGCCACTTCTCTTTGCTCCTCTATTCCTCTCCTCTCTCTACTCATCCATCTCTTCCTCCCTCCGTCTGTCTCCCTCTGGGGAGGAGGGCTCCCCACGGTGTGGCGCACAGCAAGTAACGATCAGCTCCAGCGACCCGAGACGACTCACTCCTATACCTGAGCAGGCAGGAGAGAGAGAGAGACAGAGAGGGAGCGAGAGAGGGAGAGAGAGAGAGAGAGAGATAGGGAGACAGAGTGAGAGAGAGAGAGAGAGAGAGACAGAGAGGGAGCGAGAGAGACAAAGAGGGAGGGAGAGAGAGAGAGATAGGGAGACAGAGTGAGAGAGAGAGAGACAGAGAGAGAGAGAGAGAGAGAGAGAGAGAGAGAGAGAGAGAGAGAGATAGGGAGACAGAGAGAGAGCAAGATAAGGAGACAGAGAGAGAGAGAGAGAGAGAGAGAGAGAGAGAGAGAGAGAGAGAGAGAGAGAGAGAGAGAGAGATAAAAGGAGTGAGAGATAGAGAGACCTTGACAAGACAGAAAGTAAAGGACAGGGTGGACCGGGCCTCAATTTACCCAGAGTGCTTCCTGCCCACGCATCTACCAATCAGAAGGGCGATTGGCTCTGCCGGTTTGTAACGGTGGGTGTCCAGACAGACCATGGTACATCACCTGGGAAGGCGGACGTCATTCCCACAGCGATGGCCCCAGGGAAGAACTGTCTGATAAAAACAACAGCTCTCTCCAATCACTCCCTCTCACCCTTGACTGGTAGTCATCGCTCATCCCTCTACTGCCTGTGTGTGTGTGTGTGCATGTGTATGTATGTGCATGTATGTGTGTTTGTGTGTCCTCTTTCCTCCAAACTCCATCCATAAAAAGGCAGACTCTCGAAACATCCCAGGACATTCATAAATCAGTCCCAGAAAGTATATTTGCCAACTGTTCAGACACTCAGTTATAAAGGAATATGAGTTGAATCGATGAAATTATTGTGCCAGCAAAAGTGAATTACAAATATAATTGCTAATTTGACAGCATAAATATTATTCCTATATCTGACAGTGATGATTTCTGCAAAATAGCTCTCCCACCGTTTAATGTCCTTCAAGAGAGAAAATAGACACTGAAACGTATAAATAAATGAAAAATATCATTGGGGTGTGTAATTATTTGATAATGCATTAATCCCATTATATGACCCCTGCCAGCTAATAGCTATTGTCAGTCATCCAGAACGTTTCAGGTGGTTTGGATGCTCATTATGTGAAATACTCTGATTATTATGACTTTATTTTCCTGTCCGCATTCAGAAACTGAGTTTACAGGTGCCAGGAATTACAAGACGACAGTCAAAAGCTAGGTCATTACCAGCAGTGTCCAATGTGGCGCCGGTACTAACGGTACTGTCTAAACCAGCCAGCCGGCCGGCAGCCGCATCATCAACAGTTCCTGGAGGAGCCACTCGGCTACTGGCTAATGAGCGCTGAGGTGGCAGGGTGAAGATCTTACTGTGGCATCCCGTCGTCTTGCAACACAATAACAAGCTGCCTCTCCAACACACTGAGGGCTAAGGATGATGCCTTGACTGAGCCTGGGGAGAGAGAGAGAGAGAGAGAGAGAGAGAGAGAGAGAGAGAGAGAGAAGAGAGAGAGAGAGAGAGAGAGAGAGAGAGAGAGAGAGAGAGAGAGAGAGGGGAACCTAGCCACTGTGTAAAAGGTTTAATGAACAGGAATATGTAATGAAGGTGAGAATGATACAGATGTGCAGAGTTTGAGGTCTCTCTGTGGCCAGACTAAGAGAGAATAGTGCAGTGTGAGAGACTGATGATATCCATCGCGTATATAGAGCCATTGTCTCACGTCAGATGGTATCACTCCTACGCTATGTTCATCCCTCAACCGATCTGTCTTGAAGGACGTGGAACTCATCTCTGAAAGAGATTTTGCTCATCCGCCTAACACTAGATCCTAATTGTGAAAATCACTTAGCTATGATGCACTGGCTACTACGGCAAACCGGTGCTCTATCAGCTCAGCAAACTTGCTCCAGCTAGCAGCCTAGTGTTTGAATGGCCATACTGTAGCTAGTTTGCCAGCTTGTTGAGGAAGTTGTATGGCACCAAAGTTATGGGACTATTCCCAGAAATCAGTATGTATCAGGCTCTGACAGCTGGCACTGTGCCTCGCTACTTTATAACATTTGGCCAACGCGATAACGTCGCAGAGAGCAGCAGTCAGCTGTGCTGTAGAACTCTAATCACAGTGTAGTGATACACCTGACTATCTGGCTCCATTTTATATTATAGTAAAATCATGTGCAGTCGAGTGTAATGCGTTTTTCTGACTAAGATCAAGGAATGGTCATAAGAAACAAATATCAAAGCAAGTATTATTTAATAACTTTGTAAAGTGAATAGATTCGCATACAAGCCATAAAGCTTGAATTACAAATCATTAACAAGTGTTACAAGCCATTCAGAATCGATGCATGAAGATCTCAGAGTTTCAAAGCAAAGTATGAACAAAAAGATGCCTACTAGGCCAGAGGCCTAGAAGCCTAGGAAGTGAGAAAATGGAATACAAGCTTCCTCCATGGACAGGATAAGAAAGAGAACAACAGACCTTCATTCTATTTATACCAGATTGGACTTGTTTCTATTCAAATTCAATTGTTGACCAATCCACAGACCAAACCAAAGGTAACACAACTACGATATCCAATCGGATCAAACCAACCAACATCCAATAGGAAGGGGGTCACATCTATGTGGGATGACCGGAGGGGGTGGGCTGGTGACCACAAAGAATGCATTCCTGAGGTAACAACTGCGTACAGTGTCATCAGAATTGACTCTGAACAACTAGAAGTAACCACAGAGATCATGCATCAACATATATGGCATCAACGTTCTCCTCAGAGGATGTTTTAGATAGACACAATACATGGATGCAATAGTGTTACTTTAACACACATTTCTATAGTTAATTCTTTGCTTACATTTGGAGAGAGAGAGAGAGAAACATTTTGGCCCCTCAGAGGGGGGAAGTGTGTACTGTCCCTTAAAGCATTGCCCTTTGTGTCTTCCCTGTGTTCCTGGGCCATTTTCCAAGCAGCCCCAGTTGAAAGAGAGCACTTTGTGTAGGGCCGAGCCTACAACGGCAGAACAGATATCATGAAAACTAATTTTTGCATAGACTAGAGTATTTGCATTGACCCCCTTTTTAATGCTGCTGCTACTCACGTTTTATTATCTATGCATAGTCACTTTACCCCTGCCTACATATTACCTCAATTACATCGACTAACCTATACCCCCACACATTGACTTGGTACCTCCTGTACATAGCCTCGTTATTGTTATTTGTGTTACTTTTTTATTAATTTAGCAAATATTTTCTTACTCTGCATTGTTTGTATAGGGGCTTGCAAGTAAGCATTTCATGGTAAGGTGGAGTTCGTGTATAGAGCTAGATATAAACAAGAGAATGGTAATGTCCATCATGCATGGAGTCAGTTATAAACAAGAGAAGGCTAATGTCCATCATGTATAGAGCCAGTTATAAACAAGAGAAGGCTAATGTCCATAGTGTATAGAGCCAGTTATAAACAAGAGAATGGTAATGTCCATAGTGTATAGAGCCAGTTATAAACAAGAGAATGCTAATGTCCATCATATATAGAGCCAGTTATAAACAAGAGAATGCTAATGTCCATCATATATAGAGCCAGTTATAACAAGAGAATGCTAATGTCCATCATGTATAGAGCCAGTTATAAACAAGAGAATGCTAATGTCCATCATATATAGAGCCAGTTATAAACAAGAGAATGCTAATGTCCATCATATATAGAGCCAGTTATAAACAAGAGAAGGCTAATGTCCATCATGTATAGAGCCAGTTATAAACAAGAGAAGGCTAATGTCCATCATATATAGAGCCAGTTATAAACAAGAGAATGCTAATGTCCATCATATATAGAGCCAGTTATAAACAAGAGAATGCTAATGTCCATCATATATAGAGCCAGTTATAAACAGGAGAAGGCTAATGTCCATCATGTATAGAGCCAGTTATAAACAAGAGAAGGCTAATGTCCATCATATATAGAGCCAGTTATAAACAAGAGAATGCTAATGTCCATCATATATAGAGCCAGTTATAAACAAGAGAATGCTAATGTCCATCATATATAGAGCCAGTTATAAACAAGAGAATGGTAATGTCCATAGTGTATAGAGCCAGTTATAAACAAGAGAATGCTAATGTCCATCATATATAGAGCCAGTTATAAACAAGAGAAGGCTAATGTCCATCATGTATAGAGCCAGTTATAAACAAGAGAATGGTAATGTCCATCATATATAGAGCCAGTTATAAACAAGAGAATGCTAATGTCCATCATATATAGAGCCAGTTATAAACAAGAGAATGGTAATGTCCATAGTGTATAGAGCCAGTTATAAACAAGAGAATGCTAATGTCCATCATATATAGAGCCAGTTATAAACAAGAGAATGGTAATGTCCATCATATATAGAGCCAGTTATAAACAAGAGAATGGTAATGTCCATCGTGTATAGAGCTCACCAATAGTCATCCAATTAGTCTACTCTCTACACTCAGTAAGATATTGGAGGGTATTGTGAGTTGACAAATGTGGTGGTACATGGGAAAGAATGATCTGATTACAGCCAATCAGCATGCTTATCACGAAAACCATTCCACTACCACTGCATTGGTTGACATGACTGACCAGTGCTATGGATAATGGCAAGTTTGTAGGTGTACTTTTTTTAGATTTCAGTGCAGCATTTGATTTAGTGGATCATGAAATAATTTTGCCAAAATTAATGCATTATGGTTTTAAGGAGGTAGCATTGAATTTGGTACAGTAATATCTAACTGACAGGAAATAGTCCACCTATATCAATGGTTCATTTTCTTCCCCTCATGTGTTAAATTGTGGAATACCGCAGGGCAACTGCCTTGGGCCACTTCTTTATTTAATATATACCAACAATCTTCCCTATGCCTTAGCAAAAACTCAAGCTACTATATTTGCTGATGATACTACAATTTATGCAGCAAGACAATCGGTTCAACAGGTACAGCAAGCTTCACAGGGAGATTTGGAGAATATCAGGGAGTGGGTTTGCCAAAACAAACTTGTTTTAAACACCAAGAAAACCAAAGTTATGTTAGTCTGTTCAACTAGGAAAAGGCCAAAACAGCATGGGATACAATTAAGTATGGGAGGAGTACAAATTGAAGAAGTAGCAGAAACCAAACTACTGGGAGTGCAGCTAGACAACTGCTTATCATGGTCGTCTCAAATAACTAATCTATGTAAAAAAAAAAGATATATATATTAAATCAGCATGCATAATCACAAGGATTGCTGAATATTTACCAGGAAAAATTATTCAGCAAATAACACAAGCATTAATTGAGAGTAAGGTGAACTACTGTTCTGTGGCCTGGGGAAATTGATCATCAAATGAAGTTAGGAGGCTGCAGAACGCACAGAACAAAGCTGCAAGGCTGGTTTTAAGGTGGAGATATGGTTCTTCTGTTGCAGTCATGCGCAGTGCTCTTGGTTGGTCATCAATCGACAGGATCATTTAAAAAAAAACGTGCTTATTTTATTTCATAATATACATCATTTAAAACGGCCAAGTTCTATTCACAACAGTATTCAGTTGGTAAGAGACAGACATTCCGTAAATACTAGGAATAGATTGTCCACCATCTATGCGTTATCCAGACAGAAAAGAGAAATAGGCAAAATAACATTTCGATTTAGAGCAATAAAGAAATGGAATAAATTAACTGAGGAAATTAGAAACCTTTCAATATATAAATGTAAACATTATTTTAAAACGATTTAAATATAATACATAGATATGTTGGGGGACTATAGTAGATGAAGAATCAATATTTTTTAGATTGAGTATTTATTGGGTCATTATGTTAGTATATTATGTATGTTTCTAATAGTGTGTTATATGTGAAAATGTGTTCGTATTATAAATGGTATTTTAATGTGTCAGGACTCTTGGAAGATTAGGCCAAATGGGGACTAAAAGAGATCCAAATCAAATCAAAAATCAAATCAAATCATATATAGAGCCAGTGATTAACATTAGTCAAAGGTCATGCAGATTCCAAAGCTTTCAGAAAACAGAGGAAGAGGGTAGTGAGAGGGAGACAGAGGGATTGATAGACTGAAAGAGAGATGAACGGATAGAAACAGGCCTCAAGGCTCTAATGAAGTTTAAGAGCCAAGTCCAAACTTGATAGGAATGAGCATATCAATGCATTATTCACTCCACATGAATGCATATTTTACACCAAAAGTTTGAGTGTGCCTAAATGCCCTCGAGAAAGTCAGCCTTAAGAATACTGTATGTCCAGGATATGGCTGTGAGTGAGATTGAGTGAGATTGATAGTGAACTGGTATTTACTATGGAGAATATTCCAAATAGACCATGCATGGATGAAAGGATTCCCTGAACTTAGAGCCCCATTAGAAATGGATGATATGCGATATGGATAGAGAGCTGCAGGAGTGCTTCTCACATTATTAGTCCACATGGTAGATTGGGATGAGAGTTATGGGAATCGTTTCACAAACTAACGAAAAGAGGACCTTTGTGAAACCGATCAATCCGAGATAAGGCTAGGAACCCTTTCCATGATGCGTCATACTGGCCGGCTGGCGTCGGACCTAGTCAGAAAGTTAATATTAAGCCTTTCTCTCCTCACTGTTTTTTTTGTCCAAGGCCCTTCTTTTCCACAGCAACGGCTCAATTTTCTAGCTTCGCCAGAACAATCAGCACAATTTATTTTTGAAAAACCGGGCGGTAAAACAATATACTGTAATACCTCCGGGGATCAGTTTGCAGCTGGTCATGACTCTAGCTTGGCTCATACACACACAGATAATCTTCCAACTCTTCGCATAAACAACAAACAAACATAATTTACTTTTCAGAGCGTAGCGACATGTGAGATATCCGGGGTATGAACGAGAGCGTGTGATAAGCATCTCTGTCCTCTGGTTCCCTGTAGAATAAAATAGAAGAAAGACGACTAATGACAGAAACGGGCAATAGACGGCGAGTGTCAACCCGTAGCGTCATGCCGTTAAGCGACGCCCACGTTCGTTAAATGAATGAAAGTCATGAGTTAACAAAGGCCCATATTTATTCTCATATTTGCTCAACGAACCGAGAAATGGCGGCGCAGAGCTCCATCAATATTGCTTTGCCCAGCCAGCGTCCCCCCTCCTCCTCCTCCTCCTCCGCGATAATGGCATTTGTCTGCACTTGTGCCAGCCGGGGGGGCCTCTGTGGCGGGCGCGGTTTGGCCCGGCCATCGCTCATCATTGGCTGCAGGCCCCCGGCGGGCTCGTTGTGGACCGCCATGCCGAACGAGCCAGCATCTGCTCAGGGTCGAAGTGGAGGAGGGGGGGGGGGGGGGGGGGGGATATTTATTAACAGGAGCCAGTCATATCTTAGCACCGCTCTGGTCTCTCTCTCACATGGCCTGGGTAGAGTAACACTGACCCCTGGACTGTCCTTGGATTGGATCAACGTTGGACTGTCTCAGTACACTGACCCCTGGACTGTCCTTGGGTTGGATCAACGTTGGACTGTCTCAGTACACTGACCCCTGGACAGGGACTGGCCTTGGGTTGGATCAACGTTGGACTGACTCGGTACACTGACAGCTGGACTGGCCTTGGTTGGATCAACGTTGGACTGACTCGGTGCACTGACAGCTGGACTGGCCTTGGGTTGGATCAACGTTGGACTGTCTCAGTACACTGACCCCTGGACTGGGACTGGCCTTGGGTTGGATCAACGTTGGACTGACTCGGTACACTGACAGCTGGACTGGCCTTGGTTGGATCAACGTTGGACTGACTCGGTACACTGACAGCTGGGACTGGCCTTGGGTTGGATCAACGTTGGACTGACTCGGTACACTGACAGCTGGACTGGCCTTGGTTGGATCAACGTTGGACTAACCCAGTACACTGACAGCTGGACTGGCCTTGGTTGGATCAACGTTGGACTAACTCAGTACACTGACAGCTGGACTGGCCTTGGGTTGGATCAACATTGAACTGACTCGGTACACTGACAGCTGTACTGGTCTTGGGTTGGATCAACGTTGGACTAACTCAGTACACTGACAGCTGGACTGGCCTTGGGTTGGATCAACGTTGGACTGACTCGGTACACTGACAGCTGGACTGGCCTTGGTTGGATCAACGTTGGACTGACTCGGTACACTGACAGCTGGACTGGCCTTGGGTTGGATCAACGTTGGACTGACTCGGTACACTGACAGCTGGACTGGCCTTGGTTGGATCAACGTTGGACTAACTCAGTACACTGACAGCTGTACTGGTCTTGGGTTGGATCAACGTTGGACTGACTCGGTACACTGACAGCTGGACTGGCCTTGGTTGGATCAACGTTGGACTGACTCGGTACACTGACAGCTGGACTGGCCTTGGTTGGATCAACGTTGGACTAACTCAGTACACTGACAGCTGGACTGGCCTTGGGTTGGATCAACATTGAACTGACTCGGTACACTGACAGCTGTACTGGTCTTGGGTTGGATCAACGTTGGACTAACTCAGTACACTGACAGCTGGTCTGGCCTTGGGTTGGATCAACGTTGGACTGACTTGGTACACTGACAGCTGGACTGGCCTTGGTTGGATCAACGTTGGACTAACTCAGTACACTGACAGCTGGACTGGCCTTGGGTTGGATCAACGTTGAACTGACTCGGTACACTGACAGCTGTACTGGTCTTGGGTTGGATCAACGTTGGACTGCTTCAGTACACTGACAGCTGGACTGGCCTTGGGTTGGATCAAAGTTGGACTGTCTCGGGTACACTGAGCCCTGGACAAGCCTGGGGTTGGATCAACGTTGGACTGACTAGGGACACTGACCCCTGGACTGGCCTTGGGTTGGATCAACGTTGGACTGACTAGGGACACTGACCCCTGGACTGGCCTTGGGTTGGATCAACGTTGGACTGACTCGGTACACTAACAGCTGTACTGGTCTTGGCTTATCAACATTGGTCTGACTCAGTACACTGACGTTGGTTGGAAGTTGGACTGATGTTGGATGGACATGGTAGACTGATGTGTCAGTATGTTGGATTGTGCCTACCATAAATAGCTGGACTGTGTGTGTGTGTGTGTGTGTGTGTGTGTGTGTGTGTGTGTGTGTGTGTGTGTGTGTGTGTGTGTGTGTGTGTGTGTGTGTGTGTGTGTGTGTGTGTGTGTGTGTGTGTGTGTGTGCCTACGTCCTTGCCTGTATTTGGTGGTGTACATATCCAACTGATCGTGTCACTCCTCCATCTCTAGCTTTTGGTATTATCTTTGTTTATTTGTTTGTTTGCTGGATATGATCATCTCTCTTGGTGGTGGTGGTGGTGGTGGTGGGGGTCGGGAGGTGGGACGGGATGTATCACAGATTGTGAAGCGACTAAAGCCTACTGGGACGGCTCCCAACATCTACCTGCATTTCTCTGACCTTCCCCCCTGTGATCTACAATAACTCTCCCCTCTCTCTACCTCTCTCGCCCTCTCTCAATTCAATTCAATTCCAATTTAAGGGGCTTTATTGGCATGGGAAACGTGTTAACATTGCCAAAGCAAGTGAAATAGATAATAAACAAAAGTGAAATAAACAATACAAAATCTCTCTCTCTCTCTCTGCATCTCTCTCACTCTGTCTGTCTGACTCTCTCTCTCTGTCTTTCCAAGATCCTTAATCTCTCACTCACGCTGTCTGTCTGGCAATGTCTCTACCTCTATATCTGCCTTTCCCTCCAACTATCTCCCTCTGTCTGACTGTCTGTATGTCTCTCAATCCATGTTGATCTCCCTCTCTCTCCTTCTTTCAAACGTACCATTCCCCCATCCTCTCCTGTCCTCTTTTTCTTCCCACTCAGTCTGTATCTGTCTACCTGTCCCGTCCCCACTCCGCTATCCTCTCTTCTCTCTCCTCTGTTCTTTTTCTAAAGTCTCTCTCTCTGAGGTGAGAGTCTGGGGGTTCAGTTCTCTATGATTACTGCGGCGGTGGGTGGTCTCTTCCTTTGCCTTCCTTAAGTCCCAAAAACCTTCACAGAAGGACAACTACGCCAAAGGACGGCGCCGTCATAGAACAAAATTGGTGCTCCCACTTCGCCCCTGCTTGGGCTAGCTAGCTGTCGTAGATGTTGTCACATGGCAGGGTTGACTCTGTGAGTTATGCAGGGCAGTGTTCCGCTGGTAAAGAGTTCCCTAAACCTCTTGGCCCGGAGACTGGCTATTCATGACTGTAATCAAAATTATACTGGCAGAGTCGAGTCAAGCTGAGAGCTAGCTAATTGGCTCTCTGGCATAATTGCATCCAGTCCTTGACAGACAACAAAACCCTGAGATATGGCTGCAGTGAACAGTATTAATTTACACTGGCCACTGTAGCTGACCACTGCCGCCGCCGAAAACTATGCTGACAGACAATGTATTGAAACCAGGAAAAACCCTATTAGATGTGTTATTCTGGTGATTTATGGAGTTTATTCCATGATAAGATGCATGGAGAACAAAGTGGGGAGACGGGATTCAGCATGCAGGCCAGCACACACAGAAACTATCACACAACGACTCATAATAGATACGCACGCATTCACGCTCACACACCCGTGCAGAAACAAATGCACACACAAGGACACACAGGAACACATGCACAGGTGTGTGTGCGTGCATACATGTGTGGTACGCCTCATTGTGTGTGAGTGTGTGTATGAATGGGTGTGTGTGGGTGTGCAAGTTTTTGTGTGTGCTCGTCTGCACCCACGCTTTCATGCACGTGCCCTTGCATGTTTACTCATTGCTCTCCCCATACCACCAGTTGTCTCCAGGTCTCCAGGTCCCATCTCCTGTAGTATTCACCAGTTGTCTCCAGGTCCCATCTCCTGTAGTATTCACCAGTTGTCTCCAGGTCCCATCTCCTGCAGTATTCACCAGTTGTCTCCAGGTCTTCAGGTCCCATCTCCTGTAGTATTCACCACTTGTCTCCAGGTCTTCAGGTCCCATCTCCTGTAGTATTCACCAGTTCTCTCAAGGTTTCCAGATCAGCAGGTGACATCTCCTCTAGTATATAATGTGCTGGGTGATCTTACATTAATTGAAAGTAGTCAATCTGTCATGTTCGCTGGAATAATTATCGGACCAAGCTGCAGCGCGATATGGTTTCCACATATTATTTATTAGAAACGCACAAAACCACAAAGAAAGAACAAAACAAACAACGAACTAAGAGGTGTAACATACACTAACTCAAAACAATATCCCATAAAACACAGGTGGAAAAAATGCTACTTAAATTTGATCCCCAATTAGAGACAACGATAGCCAGCTGCCTCTAATTGGGAATCATACCAAACACCAACATTGAAAAACTAAACTAGAACCCCACATAGAAAATAAAAACTAGAAAACCCCCCAGTCACACCCTGACCTACTCTACAATAGAAAATAAGGGCTCTCTATGGTCAGGACGTGACACAATCTCAAAGATGAATACCA
Organism: Oncorhynchus clarkii lewisi; assembly: GCF_045791955.1. Classification (NCBI taxonomy): domain Eukaryota; kingdom Metazoa; phylum Chordata; class Actinopteri; order Salmoniformes; family Salmonidae; genus Oncorhynchus; species Oncorhynchus clarkii. Next base: position 23,742,663 of record NC_092179.1, read on the forward strand.
TTGATAACCATGGTGCTGGTACAGAGCTGCATAAATACATAGCCGAGGGCTTTTAGAGCTGAGGGGTTTTTGACAGCGTCCCCCTGAGAGAGACAGGTTTTACTAGGACATGGAGCTAAAATCTACAGTATCCCAGTCACAGACAGCAGAGTCTTAGCTAGTGTTAGTCGACACAGTGTTAACAATGCAACACAATAACAAAATCAAATGCAGATGACAACTTGTGATAGGGCCCATTGGTCTTTGCTGGAGCAGAAATTCCTCTCAGCTTGTGGAAGTAATTGAATCAAACAGAGTACTACTATGAAACATGACTAGCTGGAGTTCTACCATGTAAATGCAGGTAGTGATGGGAAAATGTCTTCAGATTCTGCCTGAACTCGCTAATGACCAACTTAACCTTTAACTGAAGTGTCATTGATACAGGGATGCTAAATGTCTAGATCAGTGGTTCCCAAACTTTCCATAGTCCCGTACCCCTTCAAACATTCAACCTCCAGATGTACCCCCTCTAGCACCAGGGTCAGCGCACTCTCAAATGTTGTTTTTTGCCATCATTGTAAACCTTCCACACACACACATACAATATATTTTTTAAACATAAGAATGAGTGTGAGTTGTTGTCACAACCCGGCTCGTGGGAAGTGACAAAGAGCTTATATATCTTATAGGGCACAAATAATAATATAATAATAATCAATAATTTTGCTCTTTATTTAACCATATTACATATAAAACTTTATTTGTTCATCGAAAATTGTGAATAACTCACCACAGGTCAATGAGAAGGGTGTGCTTGAAAGGATGCACATAACTCTGCAATGTTGGGTTGTATTGGAGAGAGTCTCAGTCATAAATCATTTCCACACACAGTCTGTGCCTGTATTTAGTTTTCATGCTAGTGAGGGCCGAGAATCCACTCTCACATAGGTACGTGGTTGCAAAGGGCATCAGTGTCTTAACAGCGCGATTTGGCTGTTGCAATTTCGATGAGGCTCTCTTGTTCAGATATCGTTAAGTGGACTGGAGCCAGGGCATGAAAGGGATAATGAATCCAATTGTTTTTGTCATCCTTTTTGGGAAACTACCTTGCTCACCCAACACACGCAGGTGCTTTGCTATATCACATTTGACATTGTCTGTAAACTTGAGTTAATTTGCACACAAAAAAATCATACAATGATGGAAAGACCTGTCCTTGTTAATACAGACAGAGAAGAGCTCCTACTTCTTAATCATAGCCTCAATTTTATCCCGCACATCGAAAATAGTTGCGAAGAGCCTGTAATCTTTGATTCAGATCATTCAGGTGAGAAAAAACATCACCCAAATGTATAGCCCAATTTTGATTTGGCGTACGCCCGATGGCATTGTGTGTACCCCCGTTTGGGAATACCTGGACTAGACTCTATGACTGACCTAAAAGAAACGGCAAGAAAAAGTCAAGTTCTTTACGTTTCAGAAATAGTTTTTCCGCCCACAGCAATCCTTGGTCTTAAACTTATGCTTTCTTGGCCTTAGGTTTCTCTTTAAACACATGAAAGGGCTTGGCTGTTGTAGTCTGACAGGAGGATGTGTTTGTGTGTGTGTACTGTATGAGAGAAAGAGAGAGAGAGAAAAAGGGAAAGAGAGAAAGGGAGGGACAAACGGCCATTTCCAGAACCTTGAAAATCTCCCCTTTACAGAACTTGACACAGCCTATCAAAACAAGACGATCACTTACACATAAATCCGCCATTTTATTTTACAGCAGCTGTTATTGTCGAAATCTGAGAAACAAATCTATGATTTACCTAGCCAATGACTCATCCGGGCTAAGGATGAAGCACTGGAGTCAGATAAGTATTTTAAAAATGGCTTGGCATATGGGACTATTTTGTGGCCAAAGGACATAGTCATCCCTAAGCATGAGGGGTGGTGATTGGGCGGTGGGGAAGGGGTGGAGGGATCTCAACTCCCCCAGAGTATGACTCTGGAATTTCTTTCTTTCTCAGAGATACCGTAGCTGTAGAAAGTTTAACATCTTGCCTTTAAGAGATCATTATAAAGCAGCAAAAATCTCCCACTCAGTTCTCATCACGATAATTACACTTTTCCCTTCTTACTATTTTCCCCAAGCGAAACCATCACTTTAGTCCTTCCTTTAAAGCTCTAACAATCATATAATTCCCCTGACGGTAGCGCTGCCCTCAATGATTTATATATGCTCTGGATCACTGGCAGGAGGTGCTGTTTTGATGCCACTATGACTCCATCTTGGCACTCCCCCACCATTGCAAAAAAATATTTTGGAAGGTATAGAAATGCATTTACTACTGTCTACATCTGTCTTTGCCATGTTTATTATATTACAGACACCTTAATGCATAATTTTAAATAATATTATATGAGCGGAAAAAAATGGAAAGATATATACTTCTTTTTAACTTAAAGTCAAATTATTTGAAAGTACTAATGTTCCAATCCCCCCCCCATAAGTATTTTTTTTTTTAAATACATGCAACTTTGTCCTTAAATGAAATATTGTACAATTCCATTCATTCCTATGGAGGACTGCCTGTCTGAGTAGTGCCAAAAAGGCCGACCGGTGGCTTCAAACCCTCTCCTTTGCCAAAACATAGCGCCCACAATCCAGGGTTTATATATCATTGGTCACCCTGCAACTTCAAAAAGAAAATGGCAGAGTATTATTTTTCCCATTAACATGTGTTTTCTTCATTTTCTACACATTGGTACAAACAATAGACGTCATTTGCAATTTGTAACCGCAGTTGAACTTTGGACAGAATTAGATTTGGCTAAGAGGCATAATGACATCCAATAGAACATGATGCCTTCCTTTTTCTTCCATCGGGTCAGGATACGCTCTACTAGAGGGAACTGAATATTAGCAGATGTTTTGGTTTGCTGCTTGTGGTATTTTTTCCAGAGAGTCAATCACCTCGGTTGTATCAATGACTAATATAATAAGAAATGCGTCACAAAATATGTCCACACTCTACATTTGGTCCAATAAGCAATTGTGAATTCATTCAGCAGAAAGAGCAGGTTTGAATCTCGAATTCTGGCATCTTCCACTTTGAGTTGATTGAAGTTATTGAAGTTATTTTCATTGGTTCAACGCCAACAAGCAACACTGAAGTCATTCAACAGAGAAGAACCTGTTTGATTCTGTCATCCGTCATCAAGTTCATTGAATCCATTTTCCCTTTATTTTCCCTTTACAAACCAGCCCCCATTGCTTTTTTCTTCATGGAATTGTACCGTTCCTGTCAGTAAGAACGAAAATGTGTTTTCAGGGAGAATATTAATCTGAACATCCCAATGCTGCAACCACAAGCACTTTTACCTAGCGAGCAAACACCGACAGATAAACAGAACGTCAGATTGACGAGGGGAGGATGACAGAATGATGATCAGGGGAAGGGGGTCAACTCGGAATGAGCTACAAGTCTCTGCCAAGCCTTAGCCTTGCCTGTCAGCGCACAAATGCATTGAAATGGTATGACGGCATCTGTTTGGGAGTTTTTCCACCACAAACCAGGTAAACGGATGGGGCTCTTTCTCTGTCTCTCTCTCTCTCACACACACACACACACACACACACACACACACACACACACACACACACACACACACACACACACACACACACATTTCAATCTGGCGGTGCAGCTTGCGATCTGAAACAACAGACTCTTTCAAACGTCTCTCCCTTTCCTCTTTGTTTCTGTCTCTCCAAGGGGTTTTTATTTCGGGAGCCGACACCGCCCCGGGAGAGAGGAGAAACAGGTGTGCTTTTCTCCATTATGTCAATGAAGTTATTTTCCACCGATCATCACCGTACCGTAGCTGTCACCTCACCACCAGGAATGATGGAGAGGCATAGGGTGCAGTGTGTGTGTGTGTGTGTGTGTGTGTGTGTGTGTGTGTGTGTGTGTGTGTGTGTGTGTGTGTGTGTGTGTGTGTGTGTGTGTGTGTGTGTGTGTGTGTGTGTGTGTGTGTGTGTGTGTGTGTGTGTGTGTGTGTGGGGGCGTGGGTGTGTGTGTGTGTGTGTGTGTGTGGGCGTGGGTGTGTGTGTGTGTGTGTGTGTGTGTGTGTGTGTGTGTGTGTGTGTGTGTGTGTGTGTGTGTGTGTGTGTGTGTGTGTGTGTGTGTGTGTGTGGGCGTGGGTGTGCGCATATGTGTGCGTGTGTGGTTCTACAGTAGGTGATTGTTTGTGTAATAGTGCTGATCAATTGTCCAGCTGTATACCCTGCAGACTTGGCGACAATGTTCCAAACTTGAGTTACCCCAATCGATACCTATATCAAAAACAACGGATTGACTTGTAAGCCAATCTAATTAGGTTTTCATGTAACAAAATGTCTGTAGAGTGAAGAAATGATCGGTCTACAAAAATGTTGCAACTGCTCCCTCCACATACTGATGAAACTATAACACCAACATAGCTGTAGTAGTTGTAGTAGTAGTATTGGTAGTAGTAGTAGTAGTAGTAGTAGTAGTATTGGTAATAGTGGTAGTAATAGTAGTCATAGTAGTAGTAGTATTGGTAGTAGCAGTAGTAGTAGTAGTGGTAGTAATAGTAGTAGTATTGGTAGTAGTAGTAGTGGTAGTAGAAGTAGTAGTAGTAGTAGTAGTGGTGGTGGTAGTAGTAGTAGTGGTGGTAGTCGTAGTAGTATGCGTGGTAGTAGTAGTAGTAGTGGTAGGATGGAAAGTAGTAGTAGTAGTAGTAGTAGTAGTAGTAGCAGTAGTAGCTGTATGAGTAGTTAGAGTAGTTGTAGCAGTAGTAATAGTATTGGTAGTAGTAGTAGTATTGGTAATAGTGTTGTAGTAGTTGTAGTAGTAGTAGTAGCAGTAGTAGTGAGAGGAGTAGCAGCAGCAGTAGTGAGAGTAGTAGTGTTAGTAGTAGTTGTAGTAGTAGTGAGAGTAGGTGTAGTAGTAGTAGTAGTAGTATTGGTAGTAGTAGTAGTATTGGTAGTAGTATACGTAGTAAAAGTAGTAGTGAGAGTAGTAGTAGCAGCAGCAGTTACTAGTAGTAGTAGTAGTAGTAGTAGTAGTAGTAGTAGTTGTAGTAGTAGAAGTAGTAGTAGTAGTATTGGTAGTAGTAGTAGCAGTAGTAGTGAAAGTAGTAGTAGTGAAAGTAGTAGTAGCAGTTGTAGTAGTGAGAGTAGTTGTAGCAGTAGAAATAGTATTGGTAGTAGTAGTAGTGGTAGTGGTAGTGAGAGTAGTAGTAGCAGTTGCAATAGCAGTAATAGTGAGAGTAGTATTAGTAGCAGTAGTAGTACTAGTGAGAATAGTAGTGGTGGAGGTAGTAGTAGTAGTAGTAGTAGTAGTAGTAGTAGTAGTAGTAGTAGTAGTAGTGAGAGTAGTAATAGTAGTACTAGTGAGAATAGTAGTGGTGGAGGTAGTAGTAGTAGTAGTAGTAGTGGAGGTGGTAGTAGTAGTAGTAGTGAGAATAGTAGCAGTAGTAGTACTAGTGAGAGTAGTAATAGTGGAGGTGGTAGTAGTAGTAGTAGTAGTAGTAGTAGTAGTGGTAGTGTTACGCCCCTGAAAAGGGGGAGAAATAATCACGAGAGTGATACGGTATTGTTTCCTCAATGAGAACTTTTAGTGCAATGAGGAAAGACTGCGATTTCCCCGGGAACTTGGGTGGAGACCAGAGAAATCGATCTTAGGCTCATAGATTAAGAGCATTTAGTAGATCACAGATTAAAATGTTTACCCTTCCATTAGGCACCACAAAATAAAGTATACAATATGACGTTTACACATTACTCTCAGAATTCATACCCTTTGAACGCTTGACGGATTTGAACTTTTTATCACAATTAAATGAATGTTATCAATCTCTATCAACTAATACTGAATGCATGATCTTTTTAACCTTAGATGTTTTAAGATCCTCACATACTATGAACTTACTAATACTTTTTAATGTATAACAGGCTATGAATATTTCCTTTAACCTGTCACAGTAGCAGGAGTGAGAGTAGTAGGAGTGAGAGTAGTAGTAATAGTAGTAGTAGTGGTAGTATTGAAAGTAGTAGTTGTAGTAGCAGTAGTAGTTGTAGTAGCAGTAGTAGCTGTAGTAGTAGTAGTAGTAGTAGTAGTGAGAGTAGTAGTAGCAGTTGCAGTAGAAGTAGTAGTGAGAGCAGTAGTAGTAGCAGTAGCAGTACTAGTGAGAATAGTAGTGGTGGAGGTAGTTGTAGTAGTGTAGGTGGTAGTAGTAGTAGTAGTAGTAGTAGTAGTAGTAGGAGGAGGAGGAGGAGGAGTGAGAATAGTAGTAATAGTAGTAGTAGTAGTAGTAGTAGTAGTAGTATTGAAAGTAGTAGTAGTAGCAGTAGTAGCTGTAGTAGTGAGGGTAGTAGTAGTAGTAGCAGCAGTAGTAGTACTAGTGAGAATAGTAGTGGTGGAGGTAGTAGTAGTAGTGGAGGTGGTAGTAGTAGTAGTAGTAGTAGTAGTAGTAGTAGCTGTAGTAGTAGTAGTAGTAGTAGTGTGAGTAGTAGCAGTAGTAGTACTAGTGAGAATAGTAGTGGTGGAGGTAATAGTAGTAGTGGAGGTGGTAGTAGTAGTAGTAGTAGTAGTAGGAGTGAGAATAGTAGTAATAGTAGTAGTAGTAGTAGTAGTGGTAGTATTGAAAGTAGTAGTAGTAGCAGGAGTAGCTGTAGTAGTGAGGGTAGTAGTAGTAGTAGCAGTAGTAGTGAGGGTAGTAGCAGTAGTAGGTGTAGTAGTAGTGGTAGTATTGGTTGTAGTAGTAGTGGTCGTATTGAAAGTAGTGGTAGTAGTAGTAGCAGTAGTAGTGAGGGTAGTATTGTTAGTAGTATTGGTAATATTGGTAGTAGAAGTAGTATTAGTGATAGTATTGGAAGTAGTTGTAGGTGTAGTAGTAGTAGTGGTAGTGGTTGTAGTAATAGTCAGAGTAGTAGGTGTAGTGGTAGTAGTAGTAGTCAGAGTAGTAGTAGTGAGAGTAGTAGTAGTAGCAGTACAGTAGTTACAGCAATCACTTTAGTAGTCACTGACCTCTAACTTTAATTCTCAGTCTGGCATGTCCAGGCATGTTTATCCTCCTCCTCTCATCTGTCTTGTCTGAAATCCTTCACTTTAGTCCAGGGCGCTCAGTGGTGCAGAACGTTCATCTACATTGATCAAGGCGACTCTCCAGCCCATCTCACCATCTTTAATGAACTTACCCGTAGCTTAATGCGGCTGAACATACCCTCGCCACCCACAAACAGATGAACCAGTCTCCCATGCAGCAACTCCACTCTCCAGCCTCTCTGATTCATTTAACCCCAGCTTAATTCAAATAAATACTTGGCTGGAGATTCATAGAGTATTAAGCATTAGGTCCAAATATTAAGCCGGTCATCAAGCCACGCCGTGATTGGGCGACGGGCCCTGTGTCTAATTTGTTACTCAGAGGATCTCCTGACCATCATGGAGGGAATGGTTGATGGGGTTCCTCCTCCAACCCTCTGCCATTGTATGTTTCCATCAGACCCCCGTGATCTCTGAAATAGAGGTAAGTGACACGCTGGCAGTGTTGGAAAAAGTGCTCAAAAAGTTAAAGATAGTATTGGTAGTAGAAAATGACAAAAGCAAAAGTTAATGTCACACAGTAAAATACTACTTGAGTAAAAGTCTAGAAGTATTTGTTTTTAATTATAATTAGTATCAAAAGTCAAAGTATAAATCATTTCAAATAGTGTATATTACCTGTAAGCAAACCAGGCAGCACAAATTTCTTACTGTAAATTGTTTACGTATAGCAAGTGGCACACTCCAACACCCAGACATCATTAGTGAGTCCGCCAGATCTGAGGCAGTAGGGATGACCAGGGATGTTCTCATAATAAATGTGTGAATTGGGCCATTTTCCTGTCCTGCTAAGAATTCAAAATATAATGAGTACTTTTGGGTGTCAGGGAAAACGTATGGGGTAAAAAGTACATTATTTTCTTTAGAAACGAAGTGGAGTGAAAGTAAAAGTTGTAAAAAAATACAAAAAAGTAGGTTTACTTTTAGGTAGGTACACAGGTATAAGTAGTTTGGGGGAGAGGGCTTTTACTTGATAAGGACATGGGGAGAAGAGGAAAGTGTCACACCCTGATCTGTTTCACTTATCTTTGTGCTTGTCTCCACCCTCCTCCAGGTGATGCCCATCTTCCCCATTATCCCCTGTGTATTTACACCTGTGTTCTCTGTTTGTCTGTTGCCAGTTTGTTTCGTTTGTAGAACCTACCAGCGTTTGTTTCCCTGCTCCTTTCTGTTTCTTGCTCCTGTTTTCTAGTCCTTCCCGGTTTTGACCATTCTGCCTGCCCTGACCCTGAGACTGTCTACTGTTCTGGGCCCTTTACACCCTTTCTGGATGATTGACCCCTGCCTGCCTTGACCTGACGTTTGCCTGCCCCTGTGGCTGTAATAAACTCTTGTTACTTCTACACTGTTTGCATCTGGGTCTTACCTAAACGTGACAGAAAGTGGGAGAGGAGGAGAGACTGGTAGCGTCAGACTCTTTCTTGGCCCCATTTGCTTTGCCAATCAATTACGTCACGTGGCACAGAGGTGAAATTGCATGTGCGAGCGAAAGGTTGTCTGGTGCACCAAGGATCAAGCACACTGAGGGTAGAACTACATTTCATCTCAGCTTTGGTTGGATGCTGCAGAGCCAACTATCCATTATTACTGTATGGCTCCGTTACCAAGGTAACATCAGTACATTAAATGTGTACGTTTTGATAATTTAGCTGCTGCTTTTATCCAGAGCGACTTACATTCAGTGTATTAAACTAAGGTAGCCAAGACAACCACATATCACAGTCATTGAAAGTAAACCTTTCCTCAAAAAAGCAGCTGTCAACTAAATGAGTGCTGGTGAGAAATAACATGTACAGCAGTAAGGTGTTAGTCTACTCCTGCTCTACCAGCCTGAGGGCAAAACTCCATGTGAAGGGCAGCCGAGACAAAATGGCACTCTGATAAAGTGCTCTATCCCCGTCCCTCGCAGGCATCCGTCTTGAGACGATAACACGGCACCCCATTACTAACCCAAACGTAATTACAATGTATCTCTATCGCTCCCTGGTCCATTCACTCTAGTTATGTAGATGTCATATCTCTTTACATGTTGTGCAGCCCCTACATTCGTTATCCTTGGCACATTGCAATTAGCTCTGTCGGCCCAGCGCCATATTGATGACAGACGCACAGATTGGAAAGGTTATTGTTTTTTTCACCCTGCCCGCCACACACACAGGGTTAAGACACACTCAAATATCCAACTGTACATACACACTCATGCACGTACACACACACACACTCACACACACACACACGCACGCACACACGCACACACGCACACACAAACGCACACACACACATCTGTCATTGACACGGGCAGTGGGCGTGTTGGATGATGGGTCTCTATTTCTCCCTCTGTCTTCCTCCATCCATTAGTCTCTTCTCAATTTCTCACAGTCCCTCTCTCTCTCACTCTTTCTCTCACCGCCTCTCTCTGTCCCTCTCCCCATCTCTCCTCATCTCTCTCCTCAAACTTTCACCATCACTCTCTCTCTCTCACTATCTCTCTCTCTCCCCCATCTCTCTCACTTTTTCTCTCACCGTCTCTCTCTGTCCCTCTCCCCATCTTTCCTCATCTCTCTCTTCTCAATCTTTCACCCTCACTCCCTCTCTCTTGCTCTCTTCTCAATGTCTTACCATCTGTCTCTATCCCTCTCACCCGCACCTTCTCTCTCTCTCTCTCTCTCTCTCTCTCTCTCTCTCTCTCTCTCTCTCTCTCTCTCTCTATCTATCCCCCTCTCTCTCTCTCTCTCTCTATCTATCTATCCCTCTCTCTCTCTCACCCTCACCATCACTCACTCAGCCTTAACAAGTTGGTGTAGCACTCAGCCTTTGGCTCTAATGGAAAGAAAATACACTTTTATAACTGTGGTAAATTGATTGGGTGCGTGAAAGAGTGAAATCTACACGGCTCCTTCTTCATTACCACCTAATTAGAAGACTCTAGAACCTGGGCCGTCACCGGGCAGACCAACTGCTGGGCCTGTTCCATTTTAAAATGATACTAATACAGCGAATTGAAAATACAAGTTATATCAGAGCCTCACATCAGCAAGAGGCTGGCAACAGGGAGCATAACCAATCAGCTACAGTTCATCCGCAGATAGCTACCGCCCTAGATTCCCAGACAGAATATTACTCATCTAGCAACCTGAAAAAATATATTTAAGACTCAAATGATATGGATTTTTGCTTGATTTCTTTAGGGAGTGAAAGGAGGGAAATGGATGTATGAAATAGGTGTGAGAAAAGGCTGCAAGTCTTTTTTAAGGGGCCAAAATTCTTCAACTGACATAATGATGACGGCTCTAGTCTCTTACCCTATGAGGTCCAGAGTCTGCTGGTTTTCTGTTCAATCTGATAATTAATTCCACCGCCTGGTGTCCCTAGTCTAAGTCAGTCCCTGATTAGAGGGGAACAATGAAAAAATGCAGTGGAATCGGCTTCGGGGTCCAGAGTTTAGTTTTGAGGGGCTCCAGACCATAGACTGCACTGGCCTACTTTCCTTGATAGCACTGCAATGTGGAGTTTGCTGAAATATGATGGAGAGTGGGTATGATACTAATACTCTCTCTGTCTCACCATTCGCTCTCTCTTCCTCTCTCCATATGTTCATCATTCCTTCTTTCCATCCTCTGTCACTCTCTCTTACTATCCATCTTCCTGTTACTTTCTACATCCTCTCCCATCCTCTCTCTCTCTCTCTCTCTCTCTCTCTCTCTCTCTCCCTCTGTCTTACTATCTGTCTTTCTGTAACTTTCTCCCTCACCCCCACTTCTCCCTATCCCTCTCTCCCTCCACCCTTTGCTCAAGGTGTGCAGATGAGTTTGTGTCATGGCGTCTGGGGTGTTAAACCATTCACGTAGCAGCGCCATCATTCAGGGCTCAAGTGCCATTGATTTTCACTGCCCAAAATGGCCTCCTTTTATCCCTCTCACACTCCAGTGGAGCCAAAAGGAGAGAGAGGGAAAGAAAGAACAAAAGAAAGAACAAAATAAAGAAAAAGAAGAGTGAACAAGGGAGGGAAAGCGAGAGTGAGAAGACGAGAGGGAAAGATAGTGGGAAAGAGGGCAGAAGGTAAGAAAGAGATAGTGAAGGAGAACATGTGAGCCAGAGAGAGAAGGGAAAAGAAGAGAGAGAGAGAGAGAGAGAGAGAGAAGGGAAGAAAGAAAAGGCAAAGGAAGACAGACAGAGAGAGAGAGAGGGGTTTAAGGTTGTATTTAGTTGCACAAAAGAAAACAAGTGAAAGAGAAAACAGTGGAGACATAAAAACAGTTAAAACAATGTGCAGCTTGAAAATGTAACCATCTATTGTTTTGCAAAATATCAACACAATGTCAAATACAGGTAGCCTAGTCAAATTAACATCCAATCACATTAACCGTTACTCTCTCACTGGAATTCCACTAACGGTCTGTATGTAGCGAAACGTAGCTGATGCTCATTCCATTACCCGGGAAAGCACCGAACAACAGACAGGGACGTTGGACCATCAAAGAGGCGCAAATATGATGAGAACTACATTGATTTGGGGTTCACTTATATAAGGTGCAAAAGTACTATCTCACAACTCGATGAAACCTTCACTCTTGCGCAGACATTTAGAAACAAAACATGCCAATAAAAAAATAAGCCACAGGGGTTTTTTGAGCGAGAATTAAAACGACTTTCGAGTAGTAAGACATGTATTAAAGCAACAGAAACCATTAATAAGAAGGTGCTAAAAGTGTCTTATATGGTGAGCTACCTAGTGGCTCGGATAGGCAAGCCCCATACTATTGTGGAGGACTTCATTCTGCCTGCTGCCGCAGATATGGCTGGGACAATGCTGGGGGGAAAACTATACAGACAACGTCTTCCTCAAACAACTATGTTTCACGACACATCAGTGACATGGCAGGAGATGTTTTGAAACAATTACTGCTTTGCATACAAGACAGGGAATTCTATATGTTACATCTGGATGAGTCAACAGACGTGGAGGGCCTGGCACAGCTCCTGGTATATGTCCTTTATGTTTATGAGGGGTCAATTAAGAAAGACATCCTCTTCTGCAATCCACTGGAAACCAGGACAACAGGAGAATATATTTTTAAAGTCCTGGACAGCTTTGTGACACCAAATGGACTTGGTCAAGATGGTCAAGATGTGTTGGTATCTGTATTGATGGAGCCATGACAGGGAGACATAGTGGAGTGGTAACACGCGTGCAAGTAGTTGCTCCCAATGCCACTTGGGTCCACTGCAGCATCAACCTAGAGGCTCTTGCTACCAAAGGAATGCCTGACAGCTTGAAAGACATTTTGGACACTACAGTGAAATTACACTACAGTGAAATTGGTTACATTTGTTAAAGCAAGGCCCCTGTGTATTTTCTGCACTATGCAATGATATGGGCAGTGACCATGTAAGGCTTTTACAACATACAGAAGTGCGCTGGTTATCAAGGGGCAAAGTTTTCTTAAAGTTTTCTTTACTGACCATCATTTTCACTTGTCTGACCGCTTGCATGATGACGAGTTTCTCACACGACTGGCCTATCTGGGTGATGTTTTTTCTCACCTGAATGATCTGAATCTAGGATTACAGGGACTCTGCAACTATATTCAATGTGCGGGACAAAATTGAGTCTATGATTTAGAAGTTGGAGCTCTTCTCTGTCTGCATTAACAAGGACAGGTCTTTCCATCATTTTATGATTTTTTGTGTGCAAATTAACTCAAGTTTACAGACAATGTCAAATGTGATATAACGCAATTACGTATGTACTTTTCCAAATTGGATGACAAAAACAACTGGATTCGTTATCCCTTTCATGCCCTGGCTCCAGTCCATTTACCGATATCAGAACAAGAGAGGCTCATCGAAATTTCAACAAGCTGTTTTCTGTGAAAATGTAATTTAATCAGAAGCCACTGGCAGATTTGTGGATGGGCTGCACTCAGAGTATACTGTCTTGGCAAATCGCGCTGTTAAGACACTGATGCCCTTTGCAACCACGTACCTATGTGAGAGTGGATTCTCGGCCCTCACTAGCATGACAACTAAATACAGGCACAGACTGTGTGTGGAAATGATTTATGACTGAGACTCTCTCCAATACAACCCAACATTGCAGAGTTATGTGCATCCTTTCAAGCACACCCTTCTCATTGACCTGTGGTGAGTTATTCACAATTTTCGATGAACAAATAAAGTTTTATATGTAATATGTTTAAATAAAGAGCAAAATTATTGATTATTATTATATTATTATTTGTGCCCTATAAGATATATAAGCTCTTTGTCACTTCCCACGAGCCGGGTTGTGACAACAACTCACACTCATTCTTATGTTTAAAAAATATATTGTATGTGTGTGTGTGGAAGGTTTACAATGATGGCAAAAAACAACATTTGAGAGTGCGCTGACCCTGGTGCTAGAGGGGGTACAGCTGGAGGTTGAATGTTTGAAGGGGACGGCACTATGGGAAGCTTGGGAACCACTGTGATAGAGAATTGACTACCCAAGGTGATACCATGGGGAGGGTGAAGGTTATCACAGTGACTTGTGTTGTATGCATGGATTTGGGAATTCACCTGGAAGAAGTCATTGAAGGGTTTAGGTAGGTTGTCTGGGAGGTATGTAATATTTGTAGATGAAGGTGCATACGTGGAATATATTAATGTTGTAGATTGACAACATATTGAGTTTCTTAAACAGCTGTAAAGATTTATTCCACAAGTTGTAAAAGAACCATATCTGTGGAGAGGTTTTTAGGAAAACCATATGGGTGCTCATACTGTATAGAACACAGTGTTGGTTTAAATGTTTCAACTTTATTTTATGCAACAATTTTCTAGGATTTTAGAAAAACATGGTTGTACAGATACTTGACGATAATTAGTAAAAGATATTGGATTCCAAGATTAATAGAGGGGCATAACTTTGGCCATTTTCTAATCTTTAGGAACAATACCAGTTTGCATTTTTTTGGTGAAGATTAACATTAGTGGCTCAATACTGTAGGAAGACACTGATTTCACCAAAGCGGAACCTCCTCATGACCTGCTGCTGATAGCTATAAGTTACCAATTACCTCCATCACCTCCATTACATCAGGTGGATCAAACTGAAGCAGTGAATGAAAATGTCCCTTAATGTTATCACAGGGATTTCAAGCAATTTTCCCGATTTTCTTTGACAGAGAGGAGGAAAGGGTGAAGGCAAAAAAGAATAGGGCAAGGAGAAATAGAGAGGATGACGGAGAGGGAGAGGGAGAGAGAGACAATTACCAGGAGAGCTAAAACAGACAGAGAGGGAGAGAGAGAGAGACAATTACCAGGAGAGCTAAAATAGACAGCCAGAGAGAGAGAGAGAGAGAGAGAGAGAGAGAGACAATTACCAGGAGAGCTAAAATAGACAGCCAGAGAGAGAGATAATTACCAGGAGAGCTAAGATAGACAGCCAGAGAGAGAGAGAGAGAGAGAGAGAGAGAGACAATTACCAGGAGAGCTAAAATAGACAGCCAGAGAGAGAGAGAGAGAGAGAGAGAGAGAGAGAGAGAGAGAATTACCAGGAGAGCTAAAATAGACAGCCAGAGAGAGAGAGAATTACCAGGAGAGCTAAGATAGACAGCCAGAGAGAGAGAGAGAGAGAGAGAGAGAGAGACAATTACCAGGAGAGCTAAAATAGACAGCCAGAGAGAGAGAGATAATTACCAGGAGAGCTAAGATAGACATCCAGAGAGAGAGAGAGAGAGAGAGAGAGAGAGAGAGAGAGAGAGAGGAGGAGGGAGGGAGGGAGGGAGGGGCGATATAATTCTGGCTGGGTCAGGAGTCATTCAGGCAGGGTTTAGTGGTGATCTATAGTGAGGTGGCGGGTGCTTTGCACTCCAAAGCCTTATTCATTCCCTTAATCTAGCTCACCTCGCCGAGACATGCTTAAGGTAATGGCACAGCCACCGTCGAGTGATAGAAGGGAGTGAGAAGTAGGGGGGAGAGGGAAGAGAGAGAGGGGTAGAGGGAGGAAGGAGGGAGGGGATGGAGGGGGGGCGAAGGATTAAGGGTGAGAGAGAAGGAGAGATGAGACGCTGAGAGGGAAAGTGAAGCAGGGCTCTGGAGACAGAGAGAGAGAGAGAGAGAGAGAGAGAGAGAGAGAGAGAGAGAGAGTAAGAGGGGCTGGAGGGCCCCATTCTCAGTCTGATTTCCACTAGAAGTGATGTATATTTGCATTCTTTATTTGGGATCATTCCTCCGTCTGAACAGGTCTGTTATCCTGTCCTCTCTCTTTCTCTCTCTCCCTCTGGCTGTCTATTTCAGCTCTCCTGGTAATTGTCTCTCTCTCTCTCTCTGGCTGTCTATTTTAGCTCTCCTGGTAATTGTCTCTCTCTCTCTCTCTCACCTCCACTTCATTTGGCCTCTTTTTTTTCTTATTTTTTCTTTCTCCAGAAGGAGAGAAAGAGAGAAAAGGAGAGAGAGAATATTCTGGATGAGCCCAGAGACGGTGAACGGCTGCCAAGACACCGCCTGTAGTGTGAGTTCTTGTTTGGAGTGGCATATCATTTTGCTGGAGAGAGGAGAGGAGAGGAGTAGCAGAATAATGTTTGTCAGCCGTCTGTCCTTGTGCACGGCATCTGCGAATGCAGAAACAAGCCATTTGAATCGATCTGCTTTCAAAATGCTCTGCGTCTGCGTTACAGCCATCCATATACTGACAGAGAGAGATGGGTTGTTTGTGTAGAATGTGTGTGTTAACATAGACATGACTGTCTACTTGTCTGTGTTTATTAGTTTTGTACAGCATGCACACATGCATATATTCACAGGAATACACACACACACACACACACACACACACACGCACACACGCACACTCTCCCCACCTGTTGAATGTGCTGGATGTGCGTCTGTATGTCACTATGTCCTGATTGTTGTGTTTGGCTCGAACCAACAGAATCAAATCAAATGTTATTTGTCACATGCACCAAATACTTGAAACATTAAAGGAGAGCTGCACACTTTAGGAGCTCAGACGCAATAATTTAATAAGCTAATATCTAACGTTTCGACAGACAAGCTGTCTTCCTCAGGGTATAATGACATGCGCAAAAGACCTTACCGTGAAATGCTTACTTACAAACCCTTAACCAACAATGTAGATCAAGAAATAGAGTTAAGAAAATATGTACTAAATAAGAATGGGAGAAACTCCCCAAATACAGGTGTGCCAAGCTTGTAACGTCATACCCAAGAAGACTCGAGGCTGTAATCGCTGCCAAAGGTGCTTCAACAAAGTACTGAGCAAAGGTTCTGAATACTAATGTAAATGTGATATTTCAGTTTTTATTTGTAATACATTTGAAAAAATGTCTAAAAACCTGTGTTTGCTTTGTCATTATGGGGTATTGTGTATAGATTGATGAGGGGAAAAAACATTTAATCAATTTTAGAATGAGGTTGTAATGTAACAAAATGTGGAAGAGGGGTCTGAATACTTTCTGAAATCACTGTATATAACAAAGCCATCCTGTTAGAAAACGTTGGCTGGTCGCCTAGATAACTTGGTTTTCAAAGCTCTGCTACGCAGCTTCTGACTTGGTCGAACTTGGTTGTTGAAAACCATTAATGCACCAAACCCGTTCACTCAAGGATTCTCGGGTTTCCACCGGAAATGGGCAATCCCCTTGAACTTTTACAATTTGCAGACCTCATTAGAATTAGATGTTCTGGTACCGCTCGGACGGTTTCGGGTGTTGATTGAGGACCTAATAGCTGAGGACTGTAATTATTTTTCACATATATATGTGACAGGACTGCTGCAGTGAATGCATATAGTGTTGTGTATTCTCTTCTTGTACTCCATAGTGACCTGGGAAGCCCCATTCAACAGCAACACGCTGAGCAGAGAGAAAGACAGTAACCAGAACTTATATGTTATCATCTATGAGCGAGAAAGAAAGAACAGAAAGAGAGGAAGGCACCCGCAAAACATCCCTGCCTGTCAGAAACCCGGGCCTCCTCAATCAACCCACACGCTGCAGAAAAAGGGATAAATCTAAAAGAATGAGAAGAATAAATCAAGGGGAAAATAAATTACAAATATTCCCCTGTGAAAAAGAGACACAGTTTTTCTTGTGAAGCACGAGGCCGGTCTTTGTGCTGCGGGGAGAGATACAGCATTCTTTTGTCGTAGTGCTTACTCCCGGTGGTGCTGCTCTTTCAGAAAGGCGCGGGGCCTCTTATTGCCTAGTTATTGCGCCTCTCCTCCATTGTCCTCGCAGGCTGAGAAAGAGATAGACAGAGAAATGGATGGAGTGAGAGAGAATTAGAGAGAGGCAGGCAGACAGACACACACACACACACAAACACACACAGACATCTAGAGACAGAGAAATTAAGAGGATTGAGCCAGAGAAAGAGAGAGGAGTTGTGGGTAGAGAGCTAGTTTTGAGTAGGGAGAACAAAGACTGAGAGAGATAGAGAAACAAACAAAAACATAGGACACATTTCCCAGTCCCATATCTGGATGACTCATTAGATGGTTTTCCCAGTGAAGCTCTTAGCTCCTGACTGTATTATTGTAGTTATTAATCGTATTTCAAGGCCTCATTAAAATCCAAACATTATACAGAGTCAGTGAGGACATATCTAGGCTGGTGTGGTCAATGCTCCTACAGGTTGATGCGGTGTTCAGAGCAGAACACACCTGTAGTTGTAGAAGAAAGAACGAAGGAAAGCTCTGCTCAGGTACACAATAGTAGGTTTGGGGAGACAGAAGGTGCTCTTTGGTAAAAGGGGTACATTTGTCATTGAAAAGGAAGGAGGACCAAGGCACTCTTCGTATAATGAATTAAAATGCCTTTATTTGTATGGTTTGTAAGTTTAAAAAATCTGGATGGTCACTACGGTCCTTGTCATGCTTCAGTGGACCTTGAGGATCACGTATTGCCACTAGCCCACGTCTCAGATTTAAGCCACTATACGGTAGTTTAAGTCTTCCACTCAGCGCTAAGGCTCCTGGGTACTGAGAAACCCCCAACACATCCACAGGTCCACAGGCTATACTCATCAACTAGTGTCTCTGAGGACGCGAAAGAAGAGAAGAAGAGAGAGAAGAAGAGAGTAGGAGGAGGGGAAACTACTACGGCTTTCACACCGCGTCTCGAAATGGCTTCTGGGGATCGGGGGTTTATTGCGTTTGCCAGTTGAGCCACACATCAGTTGAGCTCCTTGAGGAGCGTGTTGATATTTTCAAACCCACTGATAAACCTGAGTCCTCTGAAGTTTATACTTGGCTTCTTCAAGGGGGTTTGTCTTATGAATAGAAAGGGGAAATCGATCGATAGACAGAGGAGGGGAGTAAGAGCAGAGTAGAAGGTGTAATTAAGAGAAGACAAGGATCTCAGAGGAGAATGTGAATTGTTTTCTGATTTGATTAATTTATCTGTACTATATTTGTCAAATTCCCACACTGGGCAAAACTGTAAGGTACAGTGTCAAAAAATCAGTCCTACTTGCCAAACATACCCTTATAAAACTGATTATCCTACTGATCCTTGACTTCGTCGATGTCATTTACAAAATAGCCTCCAACACTCTACTCAGCAAACTGGATGTAGTCAATCACAGTGCCATCCGTTTTGTCACCAAAGCCCCATATTCTACCCACCACTGCGACCTGCATGCTCTCGTTGGCTGGCTCTCACTACATTTGTCACCAAATCCATTGGCTCCGGGTCATCTATAAGTCTATGCTAGGTAAAGCCTTGCCTTATCTCAGCTCACTGGTCACCATAGCAACACCGACCCATGGCACGTGCTCCAGCAGGTATATTTCACTGGTCATCCGCAAAGCGAATGCCTGCTTTGGCCACCTTTCCTTCCAGTTCTCTGCTGCCAATGACTGGAACGAATTGCAAAAATCACTGAAGCTGGAGTCTTATATCTCCCTCTCTAACTTTAAGCATCAGCTGTCAGAGCAGCTTACAAATCACTGTACCTATACACAGCCAATCTGTAAATTGCCCACCCAACTACCTCATCCCCATATTATTACTTACCCTCTTGCTCTTTTGCACCCCAGTATCTCTACTTGCACATCATCATCTGCACACATTACTCTTCTACATTTGCACACACTGTACATACATTTTTCTATTAAGTTATTGACTGTACATTTGTTTATGAGTATCTCTGTGTTGTCATTTTTGTTGCATTGTTTTGCTTTATCTCGGCCAAGTCGCAGTTGAGAACTGGCCTACCTGGTTAAATAAAGGTGAAATAATTATTTTTTATAAAAAATTGTCCAAAGGACAGGTGGCTTAAACAGTTCATGTCAAGCCCTGGTGTGTGTTCCTTACAATCGTGAAACTATGATTTAAATCATCAAGGATGTCTTCATGATATCAGCATCTTCTGTATATCTGAAGTATGTATTGTATTTTGCTGTATTACCTCCAAGCACTTTAAATGGACATGCCATACAGTGAAAAGCTGTTGCAGTATACCTAGACTACTAACGATGAATACGTGGTACTAACACTGAGTTATTATAGCGTACTAACACTGAAAACATTATTGCATATAGTTATTATAAAGTCCAAACACTGAAAATGTTATTACGTAGAGTTATAATAAAGTCAAACCACTGAAAATGTTATTACCTAGAGTTATAATAAGGTCAAACCACTGAAAATGTTATTACGTAGAGTTATAATAAAGTCCAAACACTGAAATTGTTATTACGTAGATTTATAATAAAGTATTAACACTGAAATTGTGATTACATAGAGTTATGATAAAGTCCAAACACTGAAAACTTTATTACATAGAGTTATGATAAAGTCCAAACACTGAAAACTTTATTACATAGAGTTATTATAAAGTCCAAACACTGAAAACTTTATTAAATAGAGTTATTATAAAGTACGAACGCTGGAAACTTTATTACGTAGAGTTATTATAAAGTATGAACGCTGGAAACTTTATTACGTAGAGTTGTTATAAAGTACGAACACTGGAAACTATATTACGTAGAGTTGTTATAAAGTACGAACACAGGAAACTATATTACGTAGAGTTGTTATAAAGTACGAACACTGGAAACATTATTACGTAGAGTTGTTATAAAGTACGAACACTGGAAACTATATTACGTAGAGTTGTTATAAAGTACGAACACTGGAAACTATATTACATAGAGTTGTTATAAAGTACGAACACTGGAAACTATATTACATAGAGTTGTTATAAAGTACGAACACTGGGAACTATATTACGTAGAGTTGTTATAAAGTACGAACACTGGGAACTATAGTAGGTAGAGTTATTATAAAGTCCGAACACTGAAAAGTTTATTACGTAGAGTTATTATAAAGTACGAACACTGGAAACTACATTACGTAGAGTTATTATAAAGTACGAACACTGGAAACTATATTATGTAGAGTTATTATAAAGTACGAACACTGGAAACTACATTACGTAGAGTTGTTATAAAGTACGAACACTGGAAACTTTATTACGTAGAGTTGTTATAAAGTACGAACACTGGAAACTGTATTACGTAGAGTTATAATAAAGTTTGAACACTGGAAACTTTATTACGTAGAGTTGTTATAAAGTACGAACACTGGAAACTTTATTACGTAGAGTTGTTATAAAGTACGAACACTGGAAACTATATTACGTAGAGTTGTTATAAAGTACGAACACTGGAAACTATATTACGTAGAGTTGTTATAAAGTCCAAACACTGAAAACTTTATTACATAGAGTTATTATAAAGTCCAAACACTGGAAACTTTATTACGTAGAGTTATAATAAAGTCCAAACACTGAAAACTTTATTACATAGAGTTATTATAAAGTCCAAACACTGGAAACTTTATTACGTAGAGTTATTATAAAGTATGAACATGTTGTTACGTAGAGTTATTTTAAAGTTAATTTTTTTATGGAAGCATGTGTCTAGTATAATAATAATAATATAATTTAGCAGTTGCTTTAATTTCATGTATGGGTGGGCCCGGGAATCAAACCCACTAGCCTGGCGTTACAAGCACCATCCTCAACCAACTGAGCTACAGATGTGCTGCCCACATCCATTTTGGTGAGTGAACTTTAGTGACAGGACTCCTATGAAGATGCAATGGCTTGGTTGGGGAATAGGAACTAAGTAATGCCTTTGGCCGTCTCTCTTCATTGAAAGTCTCCTCTCATCTTTAGCCAATAGATGCCTCCTGGCATATTACACATCAGTTCTTTCTGAGTAGATCAATAGTCAGCATGTTGGACCCTCACACCTCGCTGATCCATGCCTTTCCTCCCAGGCCTTTAGTTTTACATCGGGTTCCCGTTTGATCCTGTTCCGTTTGGTCCTAGGGGGGTGAAAGCCGAAAGCACTCTGCCTATTTGTTTTTTATTAACCCGACCTGTCGATGTCGCTCAGATGGGATCCCGCCATTTCGGGGGAGATGGCTAAGAGACACTTTACATAATTCTCTCACAGTCATAAAAAGGTGCTACTTGACCTAATATCACTCACACTGTCGTTAACGCACGCTCCAATTACTATTTGACCATGTCTGCATTTTGTACAAGTGTTACGCAATACCTCGTTAGGTTTGATTTCCCAGT